>NW_024097029.1:825000-935000 GCF_016545835.1 Crotalus tigris
TTAGATTATGATTGTTTATTTGTTACCCTGTAATCAGTTCTGAGAAGTGGGGGACGGGGGGAAGGGGGGGAGGGGTTTGGGTTATGTTGTATTAAATTTGTAAAACTTTTAATTAAAAAAATGCCAAATCCAGTCTGAACATTTGGCTGACTGTGTGATGATCAATAATAATAATAATAATAATAATAATAATAATAGTAATAGTAATAATAGTAATAGTAATAATAGAATTAATATGAGGTCAACTTCTTGACTGACAGGCCTCTGCCCATGTTGTACTAGGTACTGAAACACAGTCCTTCATTGATAACCAATTTAAAGCATTCTCTCCCTCTTGAGAGGGAGACAGTATGGCTCTCAGTAGTTAAGACACTGGGCCTATTGGCTGGAAAAGCCAGCAGCCCAGGTTCAAGACTCGAGCGCCACAGGATGGGATGAACTCCTGTCCTTGCTCCTACCAACCTAGCAGTTTGAAAGCATGCAAATGCAAATAGATAAATAGGTATCACTTTGGTGGGAAGGTAACAGTGCTCTGTGATGACATGCTGGCCATATGACCACAGAAGTGTCTTTGGACAGCACTGTCTCAATGGCCTTGAAACGGAGATGAGCACCGCCCACTCAAGTCGGCAACAACTAGCAGAATACAATCAGCAGCCTCCCTCTTGAGACTTTCTTTCAATTAATATTGGTCAAAAAAGTAAGGAGAAATTGGATCTGTGGAATACAAAATAAATTACACACCTTTAGTTAAGGCTCCCAATTTTATCACCATACTTTTGAATTTTTCTGGAGATTTAAATGGTTGATAACCGTTGGCTTGAACCATTTGGATCCAATGCTTAGGGAATTAAAAAAAATGTTCTGGAGCTTGCTTGAAAAAGATTCCTCTCAAAAACATGAAATGACATACAATGTATTGGAAGAGATTTCTCCACAGATATTGGGAGACATAGGAAAAGTGCCTTGGGCTGTCAGTTGTAGTATGTAACAGGAGGTGCCATCTGAGGCCATAAGGATGTTTTGTATGGCTTCTAGAGCAGGGGTCCCCAACCTTGGGGACCCCTGTTCTAGAGCCTTTTCAAAAATCTTCATCATTTTATAATTTGGAATATGTGGCATAAGGGATAAATAATTAATACTGGCATGGAATCACATGTTCTGCATTTTGGCATTGGTTTATTTGATATATTCCATATATATAAATGAAATCAAATTTAGTTTTGAAGCCCTCTTACGAACAAATGCAGTCCCTAACCCAGAATGGATTGGGCCACCTTGGTCTAATCTGCATGGCCACCACAGCAGGCACAACAGGGCATGATCCCCCTTCACGTATGGTTTGTGGAGAAAATTTAGGGAATGTGAGAAAAGAAATGGACTGGTTACATATGGTGCCAGTGGTGAAACAGAAGATGTTCCCAAGGCTCCAGTAAATGAAATTCTGCTGGCTTTCTCTAGCTCACAGTCCTGGCTGCTTTCTGCCTACCTAATCCTGGAGCTGTCCTCCTTGCTAGATACCAAATGAAGATGTCCTTAGTTCAGGCTGCCACCCAGTATTAAACCTCTGGCAAGGCTGCAGGCAGATGGGCTGCTCTGCCTATGCTTCTATTATCTAGCACACCTCCAGTGGATTGTGCCTGCAGGTTGGGCCATAGGCTCTTTGTAGAGCAGCTGCTTTTCAAGCAGATGGTCCCCCAGTGCCGCCCTGGCATCACTAATTTGAAAAGGGTTCAATAACATTTGATGGGAGGATATAAATCTGAGATCTTTGTGAGCTACCGCCAGTTAGATTTGACAGTACAAGTCTGTTGGGCAGTAGCCAGTCTTGCTCAAAGGCAACTTCCAATGTTCATCTTGGGCCAAGGCCACCATAGCCTGCCAATGGCATTCCGGGCATCACACTACCAAAAGTAGACAAAAACCAGGAGAAAAGGTTGAACCTGGATGTACATTGCACTGTAATTAACATTAAACGAATTGCCACCTAGGAATCATTTTAAGGAGAGACCTTCAAAATATTTTAAAGGGCATAACAATAAAAATGTCACCTGCATTGTTTTGACACCCATTCTCACATTTACTCCTCTAACAAATAGCATTTTCTGCCCTCTGTCATATTGACACTGACAATCTGGTGGCAACTTTAGAAGAGGCCCTGGGACCTACAAAATGCCCAATGGCCTCAGGTTCTGCACCGTAATGTCGAGAGTGACTTTTCTTCTTCTTTAGCATGATGTACATCCCCTGCCACTCAATCAATGTAATTTCATAGTTTGCGTTAAATGAAATATTTCATCTTCCTCAAATGTTGACATCTGAGCTCTTTCTTTTGCCGCTTCTAGTTTCTGGCCAGGGACCCAATGTCAGAATTTTCAACCACCGATCCTGCCTACTCACCCACCCACCCCCTAAAAAAAAAATCAGAACAGTATTCAATGGGATTCACTTTAATTTTTAATTCTCTCTGCACACCTTGTGAAAGAAAGCTAATCTTAACACACTAAAAAAATCTTTGATAACAGCTATTTGATAACAGCTCTGCCTTACAAGAAAACTGGAGTATCTGTTTATCCTTCTCTCCATTATCAAGTTCCATTAAGGAGAGAACAATGATCAAACATGGCAAAGTTGAAGATAATATATTGGTAGCAAGATGTCTCGTTTAGCAGAATCAAATTGCCTGCATTGGAATATGAGCTTCTCTGTAGCTCTCCAAGCTTCAGAGACAAATTCCTTTTTGCTGTTTCCCAAATGGGGTAAGTTAATGTAACATTAGGAGAGAGCAAATTCTGATGTACCATTAGGCAAAGATAGAGAAAGATAAGGAAGGGAAGGGAAGAGTTTCTTTTTAACTCCGTCTTGTCAATCCCCTTCATATGGACCAAAGGCCCTCCTTCTGCAGCCTTTCTTCAATGCAGAAAAGGTTCAAGAAAGAGAGCCATTTGGTCTAGTAGTTAAGACACCAGACTGGAAACTAGGAGACTGTGAGTTGTAGTCCCATCTTAGGCATGAAAGCTAACTAGGTGACATCAGGCCAACCCTTCTATCTCAATTTAACCCAGGGGTAGGCAACCTTGGCTCTTTTATGACTCGTGGTCTTTAACTTCCAGAATTCCTGAGTCAGCTATGCTGGTTCAGGAATTCTGGGGGTTGAAGTCCATGAGTCATAAAAGAGCCAAGGTTGCCTACCCCTGGTCTAACCCATCTCAGAGGGTTGCTGAGGAAAATATGGGGAGGAAGGAAAATTAGATATATTTGCCACCTCAAGCTACTTATACAAATAATAAAGACTGGAGATAGATAGATAGATAGATAGATAGATAGATAGATAGATAGATAGATAGATAGATAGATACAGATACAGATAGATTAGATATAGATATTGTTGCATCCTTCGCGAAATGGCAAGACACGAGAAGCAGTTGTAGTTCTCAGGAAACTTCTTTATTCAGTTCAGCATACAAAGTACAAGACGCCGACGACGCCCAAAACTCTTGGCCTCTTATATAGGCCATTCCCGGGTCAATCTGCAACTTTTGGCGCGCCAGCACTTGCGCATGCGCACAAGTACTGGCGACAGCCTGTCTAGTCCCGGGCAACTTGCACCTGCCCGGAACCGTTTGCAATGCCCCAAGCCTGCTTGCACAGGCTCAGGACATAACACCCCTTCCCCCCGGGTTAAAACTATTAACCATGCCATAGTAACACATAACCCATTACGAGTGTAGTGCCATACTACCCAATGCCAGGTATTACTTTTACTTCCATTAGTCTAAGTGTTCTGTTCCCTCTGTTAACTCTGTTTTGCCAATAGAGTTACAAAATCTTCTAAATACTTAGGAGATTTCCTGGCTCTCTGTGACCTCCTAACTTCTGGGTACCTGCCAAGTACCCCTTGACTGAGGGGTGATGCGTATCTGTCCCCCCTATTACACCCTGGAGGTTCCCAAGGACTGTGCTCCAATGCCTGGCCTGCTTGCTTGCCCACCGGGCTCGTCAGGCCAGGGCTTCTTTCTTTGTTTGACCTGGTTGTCCTGCCTTGCTGCAAGCTCTCTGGCCCCTCTAAGTGACTGTCACTGTTGGGCGATTCTGTAGAACCTCCAAGGTCCGTCCAAGACCTGTCAGGAGGTTGTCTGTCCCCTGGTTCCCGTTCTGTCCCCAGGCTTGTGGGGTTTTCAGTACTGTCCCAAAACTCAGTTGTCCCCTGAGTGAAGTCAGAGGTGTTGTAGTCGGGATTTGGTTCCACGACCACCTCCCTGTGTGTTTGCCCCCTTCTAGGGACAGGGGTAGTGTCGGGCCAACTAGGAGGAGTGTGTGCCAGCTCTCTTGCGGGGAATGGTTTATTGGGATGCTCCCGGGTATCCTCCCTGACTGGAGTACTGTGTGATGCGGATGAGTAGTGATTATGCCCCGGGGGTGACTCCCTGGCTGGAGTAGGCATTGACGCCTGGTATCTAGTTGGGCTCCTTGAATTCCTGTTTGGAGCACTCGCGGAATCTTGAGATGAGCCGTTTGTGGCTTCCTCATTAATAATGGGCAGCAGCCTATGCCTTTCCCTTTGCCCAAAGGGGTCCCCCTCCCCCCCGGAAAAGACCCAGGAGTCTCAGCGGGAAGGTCCCGTCTAGGGCGAAGTTGGTCGATGTGTCGACGCAGGACACGACCGTTGTCCAGGGACACCTCGTAAGACAGAGGACCTGTGACCCTGGATATAGCAGCGGGGACCCATGAAAGACCAGGCCCGTAATTACGAGTCCAAACCGGGGCACCCACAAGGAGTTGTCTAGGTGCCCTGGGGTGTGTGTAAGAAGAAGGCAGTCTATCCGGATGCAACCGGTCAAGCTTGGTAGTCAGTTTGCGCCCCCAACAAAGTTCAGCTGGGCTCCTCCCCATAGAAGTGGACGGTGTAGTGCTATAAGAAAGGAGGAAGTCAGCCAACCTGTGATGCCAGTCTCCGTAGGTAATTTGCTTCAAGGCGTCCTTGGTGATGCGAACCATGCGTTCAGCCATACTGTTGGTGGACGGGTGGAATGGTGCAGAGGTGGCATGACGAATCATGTTAGCCTGTAAGAAAGCTTGGAATTCGGAAGAAGTGAATTGAGGGCCGTTGTCAGACACGAGGACATCTGGAAGCCCGCGTGCAGCAAAAATCCCTCTCAGTACTTGAATAGTCTTTGCAGTGGTGGTGGAAGATACAGGTACAACCTCAAGCCATTTTGAATGGCTGTCAACTAGGACCAAGAAGAATTGACCCTGAAAGGGCCCAGCGTAGTCAACGTGCACCCTAGACCATGGAGACTGTGTTTCCTCCCATCTATGTACAGGAGCTTGTGGCATTTCGGGGTGCAAGCGTTGGCAAAGGTGGCATGCGTGCACCTTAGCTTCAATGTCACTATCTAGCCCAGGCCACTACAAATGGCTGCGCGCGAGCGCCTTCATGCGTACAATGCCAGGATGACCCTCGTGGAGGGAACCTAAGACCCTAGTCCTCATTGAGGTAGGAATGACAACTCTGCTTCCCCAAAGCAGACAACCCTGGAAAGTGGACAACTCGTTCCTTTTAGACCAGAAACTCTGAAACTCAGTGCCCGGACAGCTCTCTGGCCATCCAGATAAAACCCAAGAAAGGACATGTGAAAGTGTGTGATCTGTGCCTGATTCAGCGGCTACATCTCTGGCATTCAAAGGAGACTCGGGCAAGGCCTGAATGGAGAGAAGATTGATAGCTGGTGCAGGGTCAGCTTCTATTACCGGCAGGGGTAACCTACTGAGGCCATCAGCATGGCCCATTTCCTTCCCAGGTTTATGAAATAGGGAGAAATCATAGGCAGAAAGAAAGATAGACCATCTTAGCATTCTGGGGGAGATGATTTGGGGAGTTTGCTTATGTGTGGTAAACAGTCCCAACAAAGGCTTATGGTCAGTGAAGACCGTGAAATGCCTGCCATATAAAAAATCATGGAATTTTTTAATTCCAGCAACCATAGCTAAAGCCTCCCTGTCTATTTGAGCATAATTACACTCAGCAGAAGACAAGGTTCTGGAGTAGTATGCAACAGGAACCTGAGTTCCATCTGCCCTGAGGTGGCTTAGGACAGCTCCTACCCCATAAGGAGAAGCATCACAAGTGATGCACACAGGGAGGGATTCATTGAAATGTGCGAGTACACTGTTAGAAGTGAGTAAGGCTTTGACCTCATTGAAACTTGCCTCATGTTTTTGTGACCACTGCCACACTGCCTGTTTGTCCAATAGCCTGTGAAGAGGCTCAGCTACACTAGCCTTATGTGGAAGAAAGGAATTGTAGAAATTCAGAAGACCCAGAAAAGCCTGTAGTTCGGCCTTAGACTTTGGCCTGGGAGCATGCATAATAGCTTTCAGTTTGGATTCAGCAGGGTGAATCCCAGTAGTATCAATTTTGAATCCCAGAAAATCAGTAGAAGGCACCCCAATTTTACATTTGTCTTTCTTAAGCTTGAGGCCCGTTTTCCTGAACCTTAACAGGACAGCCCTTAATCTCTCAGCTAAATTGTGTGTAGAATCTCCTGCAATTAAGACATCATCAAAATAGGGGCAAACCCCTGGTATACCCCATAGTGTGTTTTCCATTACGCTTTGGAAAATTCCAGGAGCGACATTTACTCCAAATTGTAGCCTTTTCACCTTGAAGCCCCTCTGTGGGTCACAATGGTCTGCGCTACAGCAGCATCATCATCAACAGGCAGCTGCTGATATGCCTGAGCTAGGTCAAGCTTTGTAAAAACACGCCGCCCCTTGAGGGAGGCCAGAATATGACTGACCACAGGAACAGGATAGGCATGAGCCGAGGTGGCGCAGCAGTTAGAGTGCAGTACTGCAGGCCACTTTAGCTGACTGTGTTCAGCAGGTCAGCGGTTCAAATCTCACCGGCTCAAGGTTGACTCAGCCTTCCATCCTTCCAGGGTAGGTAAAATGAGGACCCAGATTGTTGGGGGCAATGTAAATATATGTATACATTGCTTACTGGTGTACACTGCTTAGAGTGTGCTTGCACTTAAAGAGGTATATAAGTCTCATAAATAAATAAATAAATAAATGTTGCTGCAATGCCTTGTTCAGAGTACATTTGTAATCAGCACAGATGCGAATGTCCCCATTTGCCTTTAGAGGCGTGACAATGGGGGTTTCCCAGGGACTGGAGTCAACAGGTTCTAGAACTCCTTGCTGAATCAGTTTGTCCAACTCAGTGTCAATTTTACTTTTTAAAGCAAAAGGGACCCTTCTTGCTTTAATTCTAATGGGAGTGACAGTGGGGTCTAGTTTTAATGACACAGGGGGTCCTTTGTATGTGCCCAGCTGGGGGCTGAAGACATCTGCAAATTCTTTGCAGACTTCTTGTAGGTCAAGTGTTTGCAGACTATTGAGCCCTGTGACGTGTATTCCCAAGGCCTCAAACCAATCGAGTCCTATGAGACTCGTTCGTTCACCCCCTACTACTATTAGATCTAGTGGACCTTCAAAATCCTTATACTGTACGTTAAGGGTGGCCTCCCCCTTAACACACACTCTGGAGTTTTGAAAGTCTGTTAACACAATGTCAGAAGGCCTCAGCTTGGCCTGAGTTCCACTACCGGAACAAATCTTCCTAAACGTTTGCATGGAAATGATTGAGAGTGCAGACCCCGTATCCAGTTCCATAGCCAATGGAACCCCTTGTAGCTTCACCTTAAGTGACAGCTTTTTCTTAATGGGCTTGTGTGTGCCTGTCCTATAGATGCTTCTTTGCGAAGCACAAAATCCCACCCTGTTTTGGCTGGTACCTTTCAGGCGCAATTCTTCCTGAGGTTGTACCTTCTGACGGCCCAAGCACACAGCTGCAATGTGTCCTTGTTTTCCGCATGCTCTGCAGATAGCGGAGCGGAACTTGCAGTCGGTTCTCTTGTGGCGACCTCCACAACCGAGGCACTTGGGGAGAGCTGAAGAGCTTCCTTTCTGTTTCCCTTCCTTCGTGGGGTAGAGACGGTCCACTTCATCATCAGGATCCTCCTCAGAGTTCCTTTGGACTCCTTCCTGGTGCACGGATGCAGCATCTGGAATGCTTCTGATTGGCTGCATGTTCTTGATGGCACCACCCGCTGCTTCTTCTGCAGTGACCTCTCTCAAGGCATCTTGGAATGATAAGTCTTCTTTGGCAAAAAGTCTCTGCTGTATCTCTCTATGCCTTAGTCCGCATACAAATCTGTCTCTCAGTCGTTCTTCGAGATCCTTGAACTCGCAGTGTTTAGCGGCTTTTCTCAGTGCGGCAATGTATTCTTTGGCCGATTCTCCGGGTCGTTCATCCCTCTGTTCGAAGGTGTGGCGCCATGCGATGACGAACAACTTGGGCTGGAAGTGCTCCTTTAGTAGCTTTTTTAGATCTGCGTAGCTGACAGAGTCTAGAGGAACAGGTGCTGCAATGTTCTCAGCGATTTCGAATGCTTCTTGACCGCAAATGCACAGCAGGGTGGCAGCCTTTAAACTATCTTCCCTTACTTGATTTACCTTGAGATAGTTTTCCACCCTGGCTGCGTAGGACTCCCACCTCTCTGGATGTGAGACGTCGAATTCTGAAAGCCTTCCAATTTTTGCCATTTTGTAGAAAGGAAGGGTCTATCAGCCAACCTACGCCCGATACTTGCTGGATTGGTGGGTAGCTGCCGAGTCAACGCCGTTCCTGCCGCTCAGGACTCACTCGGGTAAGCTTACACCTTTCTTCTGTCGATGTAAGGCATCCCACCTTCGTCGCCAGTGTTGCGTCCTTCCCGAAATGGCAAGACACGAGAAGCAGTTGTAGTTCTCAGGAAACTTCTTTATTCAGTTCAGCATACAAAGTACAAGACGCCGACGACGCCCAAAACTCTTGGCCTCTTATATAGGCCATTCCCGGGTCAATCTGCAACTTTTGGCACGCCAGCACTTGCGCATGCGCACAAGTACTGGCGATAGCCTGTCTGGTCCTGGGCAACTTGCACCTGCCCGGAACCATTTGCAATGCCCCGAGCCTGCTTGCACAGGCTCAGGACATAACAGATATAGATATGTAAATAAATGGGAGAGCTTCTTCCATTCTAAGATGTGTAAGTCAGAGGGGTCTGCAGGAAAAGGGACAAAAAAGTCAAAATGTTGGCTACAATCATGAGACTGAAGCCCAACCCTTTTTATATGTGTGGTGGATTGTGACCACCGTCTTGAGTTTTTTTACTTCCCTCTCTGGCTAGACCTGATGTGCACATTCCATCTACAGTCCAGAGATACCCCAATATAAACAATAACCATGTTTTATGCTGGTTCTTGAATATAATGGTAATGACAACTCAGATTTTTCACGTATCATCTATAGATTCCTACAGAATGAACACCTAACAGTCAGCATGCGGCCTAGTTAGAAACGATGGTCAGAGCACAATAAAGATAAAATAAATCATAATTTGCTGATATTTTTTTCCTGTATTGGATCATGGAGTAATATATTTTAAGAAAATATGTAGAAAAAAACTGGATTGGCTGAACAATTCTCTGCTCTAGCAATGGATGGATATTTATGAACCTCTCTCTTTACCTTGAACATATGGAAGGGGTTGCATGCATGCACTCTTCAAAAATGCAGGCTCTACCAAGAATAGTTGTGCTATCAGGATTTATTTATTTATTTATTTATGAGACTTATATACCGCTTTAAGTGCAAGCACTCTCTAAGCGGTGTACACCAGTAAGCAACATATATATATATATATATATTTACATTGCCCCCAACAATCTGGGTCCTCATTTTATCTACCTCGGAAGGATGGAAGGCTGAGTCAACTTTGAGCCGGTGAGATTTGAACCGCTGACCCGCTGAACACAGTCAGCTCAAGTGGCCTGCAGTACTGCACCCTAATCTTTCTGTGCACAAATCCTTAAGACAATAAATTAACTGGGGCTTGCAGCAACTGGCCAACTTGAGCAGATTTTGGGGGGGGGGGGGAAACACCTTTCAGTAAGTCAGTTTTCCATACTTGGACAGAGAAAATCTCAGGCTAGTTTAGAAAGTTGAAAACTACTTCTGTAGTGTTGTTGCGAAAACCACATGGGACGGTGTCAGTGTGGTCACCTGAACTGAGCCTGACTTCCCAGGGTATTCTTTTTACCTCCACTTCAACTTGTGCTGCTGGAAATGATGCTGAAAGCTAGTTGGTGACAAAGGCAGGTGGTGCCATTCACTCATGAACCTGCTAAGGAAGCCTCCTTGCCTCAAACTCCTTTTTAAAAATTCACCCCCCTGCTAGTCAGTGCACAGAGAAATAAAAACAAAAGGGATGGGGAAGAGCAATTTGCTGCCAAGCCTGCCTTCCCATCTTCGCTGGCATCTGGAGAAAGATTAGCCAGCCAGCCTGGATAAAGAGGAACACGTGTCTGAGCGGCTGTCAGCGGTGATGCCAGCTGAGAGCCCTGCGGGAAGCCTGTCGGACGCCCCTGGAGGAAAGGGCTGCTTCCCAGGACACGTGCTTGAACCCGGGGCACCCAGGAAGGATGCCATACAAACTTAAGTCAGCTCAAAGGCTTTTGTCCACCCCGAGTGAGAAGCACATTGTATTTGACAATATAGCTGCCATTTTAAACCTCAGGGGTTTTTAATCGTATAAATAATAGACTTCAGGAAAGGAAAAGGAGAGAAGGGACTGAGAAGGCTCCATTCAGACTACTGTGAGACATACTGATGGGCAGGTTTTGTTAAAAGGTAACCCCATGTCTTTGCACTGGGCGTTTAATTCCATGAAAAAACACCACAGAGCTCTGGAGGTTTCCTCACTTTGGCTACTAAAAGAACATCCATCCGTGCCTTGAAAGCCAGTAATGTAAGTTCTGGCTTGCAATCTGTTAGCAAATGAAACAGGTTACAAGGCAAACTCCCCTTCCCCTTAACCATCCATTTCAGCTGGCTCTGACATACAAACCCAAGGCCTGGCATTGTTGTTAATACCAACTATCATACACACACATACACATATACATACACAGAGAGAGTGTGTGTGGGGGGGGGTGTATATTAATTACTGATTGCTTCCCTGCTATTTCAAAAATTTACTATGATCCTAATTTTATAACATACACTTTTTGACAAGTGAAAAATATGCCCCGATATTAGCATGAGAATTTAGACCAGGAAACCCAAATATATGTCTTGATTGGTGAAACACTAAAAATAAGCACATGGTTCCTTTTCATTGCAGTTTTTATTTATTTATTTATTTATTTATTTATTTATTTATTTATTTATTTATTTATGTAGCAAACATATCCAACACACTTTCCTCCTCCTATTGTCTCCCCAACAACAACCCTGTGAGACCACCCAGTTGACTTTCACAGTTTAGGTAGGACTAGAACTCACGGTTTCCTTTCTGGGCTGGTGCCTTAACCACTAGATCAAACTCCTTTATATATTCTGCTGATCTGTTCAGTCCTGAGCCGAGGCAACGTTTGAAGAGTTTTGCTAGACAGAGAGAAGGGTGTGGTGCTGGTACTAGGGAATCCACACTGAGATGTAGTGGTTAAAGCAATCTTCCCTAATATGGGCATTTTTCAGACATCAACTCCCAGAATTCTTAGCAGTGGCCATTTTGGAGTTCCAGTTGAAGAAAATGCTTGAATCTTTCTAAAGCATCTCAGATGTAATCATCATGCCCTGCCAATAGTAAACTAGTGCATCTGCAGGGTGGGGATTCAAAAGAACCGGGATGTTGAAACCCCACCTCTTTTGTACATGCATCTAAGTGAAATGTATGTACAAAAGGGCAGAACTTTGATCGTGATATCACAACTGCCATCTTGCCTTTTTTGATGCCATGGGCCTCAGAATGTAGCTTTACTAGCCATGGCAGGTAAAGCTGAGAAAATAATTATCCATGTTCCTTTTATTTCATGATTTTAGTAACTAGAACTTTTTCTTATTTATTTGTTTGTTTGTCGTATGGCATAACATACATGGACTAGCAATATATATTAATATTTCACTTTGATTAGTAAAACATAATAAAATATAAATGTTAAAAAGATCTGTGTTCAAATACCAATGTCTAGGCCATCTAACCATTGAAGCGCAGCATCATTTATATATTTTTTTAAAAAATCAGATACTGGACTGGTATATGCCCTCAGTTTACAGCCGATCACAATATGATCTACAGTTTGACATGAGACCCCGCAGTCACACTGAAGGGAAGATACAATGCAGATGCTGCGTGAGGTGTGACTTTCCCCAAATTTGGTAACATTTCCTCACAAGCCAAAATTGATCTTCTGGAAAATTCATTTCCTCTTGCTAATTTGCCTAGGTAGAATATGAAACTCGCAGCCAGATTTGGAGAAAAACTTCTCACGTACCTTTTAAGTGTTAACCATTCCATTTTGCCTGATAGCCAACCTGGTGGGAAGTTTATCACTTCCCAGCTTGGCTCTCTGGAGGTGATACAAGGCAAAACTCCAAGAAGACTGATTGTTGCGATAACAGATGATAGCAGCTTGTCACATTCAGAATACCAAGTGAAAGCTGCAATTATCACCTGAACAATATGAAAAACCTCCCACAAAAACCATGCTTGCATTTGGGACACATGCTGGCGGAAGGTGGCGGGGTAAAGAGACATTAGATAAAACAGATAATAAGACAATCCCTTCTCAACTTCTCCCAATTGAGTACCATTAGCTAATTTGTTCTCCTAATTTTCCCAATGTTCATAAAAATAAAGGAATTAAACACGAGGTAGACAAAATATGAGGAGCAAAGAAGGAAGAGAAACACAGAGGCATAAAAGCTGAATGTTGGGAATGGTTAATAGGGCGGTCTGGCTTATCTCAAGAGGAATTCTTGACAGTCAAAAATGTCATATTGTTTTATTACCCAGCATGAGGCTAAGGAAGATAGAGTGAGTCGGTGACAAAGAAGGCTGTGCAGACTTCTGGAGTTCCCAGAAGTCATCGTTTTCATCAATGACGTCATGAAATTATGTCCTTGCCTTAAATCCAGAAATGGGCTTCATATCTCAGCTTCATCTTCTTGTTCTTACCCTCAACATTTCCCATGGAGCAGCTCCAACAATTTATTTTTTCAGCTCTCATTATGAAGGAGGTGGGACGAAGCCTAGGAAGTCATAGACTTAACTTCTTTGCCTCAGAGGCCAAGGTCTCAGAATACAGCAAATTTTTCTTCCAACCACTTCTCTAGCCTTTTCAATGTGTCTTTATCGAGAATGAATTTTACTTGCTTTAAAATTCCCAAGTTGGTTCCCCCCCCCCCCTGGGTCTGGTTGTATGTTGAATTATCATTCCAGAGGAGGAAATACACTATTATTTTTAGTGTACAGTATTTAGCGTATTTTAATGCAGAAAGCATTAAAAATAATAGTGTATCCTCCTCCTCTGGAATGATAATCCAACATACAAAATAGATTGGGGGCAGGGAACCAACTTGGGAATTTTAAAGCAAGTAAAAGACAAGTCAGATCAACAAAAGCATTAAAAAAACAGCATGTACCTCTGCCAAGGCTTGAAAACAGAAGACAGCATTTCCAGAACTTTGATTCAGGCAAGTCCATTGTTGCTACCTCCCAGCTTGATCTCTCTGAGAAATAACATCTATCTAAATGGCATGTTAAGAAGAAAATGGATTATTTGATGCAATAAACTGCTATAGGGTTTTTACAGATACCGAAATTCCCATTTTAACTTACAATATTACTGTTAAACTTCACTAAACCCTACAGCCTCTCAAAGGATACTGAATTAATTCTATACCGTATCTAATAACCGATGCAGACACTCGACGCTTCTTACTGGAAAAACAGAGCACTTCAGTGGAAGAATAGCTAACCAACATGCTTTGAGTTTTGGAATAAACTATTTACCTAGAAACCAAACCTGACAGAGTTTTCAGCTCAGACTGGAAACCACCCTTAGACAACAATCTAACACAGTGGTTCTCAACCTTTTTAATCGAGGACTACTCAACCGGTCGTAAATCGAGGACTACTCAACTGGTGCAGCACCGTTTGCAGAATGGGATTTTTGGTGGGCTCAGCAGGGCAGAGACAGCATGGACAATTCCTATTGGCTTTTGAAAGCCAATAGAATTTGACTCTGTTCAAGAGAGTCTATTCTATTGGCTTTCAAAAGCCAGTAGAATAAAAGGGAGTAGCACAGCTAAGGAAAAGGGGGAAAAAATGGCAGACTGTGTTGTTTGGTGACCCCCATGAAATGGTCGTTCGACCCCAAATGGGGTCCCAACCCACAGGTTGAGAACCACTGATCTACCACATGAATTGGTACTGCATTCAAAATTGGGGTTTATCTATAGTATAGATAAATATAAAATCTATATTTCAATTTTATGGGACACGTAAATCAGAAGAAGTCTTGTCAGTTAATTTGAGGGCCACTGGTGGTTCTTTGATCAATGTACTGAGCTGCTCTTGATCCTGCTCTTATGCAACATTCCTTGCATTAAGGATGTGATCATCCTCAACCTACAATAGCAGTTGGGACCGGAATTGCCAGTGCTAAGCAACTTAGTCATAAAGTATGACATCACATGACTATGTCACTTAGTGATAGCAGTTCTGGCAGTCCAGGTTGCCGTAACTGCATAAGGATTGTATTGGTTGTTAAGTGAAGACCTCACGCAACTATGATCTCCGACTCCCTGCTGGTTTCCACGTTGATTTTATTGGTGGGCAGGGAAAATCTAAAATCAGATCATGTGGCTGCAGCTTTTATGATGTTGTAATCACAAACCAGGCACCAACCACGAATGCTGCAATGGCTAGAACTCTGAAGACCTGTCATAAGTTCCCTCATTGAGCGCCAGTGTATGTGAACAGTCACTGAACAAATGGACATAACCCTAGTTGTGTTTTCCTTCCCTGTTTGTAAGTACATTTACAAAATGTATTTTAAAATGATTTCTTCAGCAGAACTAATGTACAGATGAATAGTTATTGAGTCAAACTACTCAACTATAGTTCTCTCCTAACTAGGATAATGAATTGAGCATTGGACAGACACTTATGCAACCATCTTTTCTGGCTTGTTCCACCCATTTAAAATTTTACAACCACCCAGAGCAGTGGTTCCCAACCTGTGGGGCGGGACCCCATTTGGGGTCAAACGACCATTTCACGGGGGTCGCCAAACCATGCTGTCCGCCATTTTTTTCCCTTTTCCCTAGCTGTCCTACTCCCTCTTATTGGTGGCCACACCCATTTGGGGGTCACCACAACATGGGGAACTGTATTATGGGGTCACGGCATTAGAAAGGTTGAGAACCACTGACCCAGAGAAATATGGTTATTTTACTCATTCCCCGGGATACAAATTTGTTAATTTTACTTCTAGCAAATAATTCCACTTTTATAGGGGTGGTAAATTAAAGTCAAGATATGATCCTTTGCCTGAAGCCATTCTATAAATTGATGGATGCATTGAAATCCAAGGAGGAATCTTTAATTTAAAATCTAGCAAGCCCAACAGTTACCACAACTTCAACATTGATTCTTAATACATGTGTGCACCTGCTTATGGATTATATTCCCTGATTATAATTATTTGATTTGGCAAGGGACCAGAAGGAGCTTGTCCCCCCCCCTCCATTTATCATATGCCGATGCAGCTAGTACCTTGTAAATATCTGTATTTATCAGTAATTTAGTTATTGGTATTAGCAGAACTGTAGTAATGATGACAAGAAATATATTCTCCAGATAGCTTAATTGTGCTTCCTGACAGTAGGAGAGTTGGTCTGTGGTTTCATTGATGGAGAATCCAGTTTGCCTGCCCTCCATTTTCTGCCTCCTATTGTAGCATGGCATGCTGGTTTTAAAGAGCCCCAAAGGGAATACTCCTGATATGCCAATATCAGCAATTGTGTAGAATGTAGAGAGAAGGAGAGTGGAGGAATATCATAGCAAGCATGAAGACTAAGAAGAATGCCATAAAAGTTTTTGAGGTGGGAGTTTCTGGGGGATGTTTTCTTTTGTTTGTTTGTTTGTTTGTTTTGAAGTCGGGGATGGTGAATATGTTTAGGTATGTGGAACATGGAACAAGAAGTGAGTCAAAACTGGCCAGCAGGAAAGCATTAACTAGCTTATAGAAGGATGTCTAGACAACCAATCTACACTGAGTCCTGATTTCTGCAAGAGAGTATTGTGAAGGCTTTAAACAGGAAGAGTTTGCAAGTGGGAAGTCTTCTCATCCACCTACAAATTGGTCATGGATACTATTATTGCTGACTCGAGCCAAAAGACAAATTTCCTATGAATTTTTACCTTTATAAATGTGTCACTTGTGAATGTTTTGAATAGGAATGAAATGAAAATGATTGTAGAATATCTGTTTTCCTGATACCCACCACAGTGAAGTAGAGGTTTCTTCTCATTCATTCAATATTGGATTTTTCTTTTTATGGTGCCCTGTAGCCAACTCTGGAAGTACTACTCTAGCTGGAATGGCCGGAGTTATGCATTAAAATAAAAAAGGAAAGGGTGATCTGGAATGAAAATAGCATTCAGGCAACCACCAAAAATAGATATGAATCACCAGTCATGAGGCATGAGATTGGTAACTTCTCAGGGTTCTTTGAAAGATAGCAATAGCCATAGCATTTAGACTTATATACCGCTTTACAGTGCTTTACAGTCCTCTCTCAGTAGTTTTACAGAGTCAGCATATTACCCCCCAATAATCTGGGTCCTCATTTTATTGACCTCAGAAGGATGGAAGGCTGAGTCAACCTTTAGCGGGTGAGAGTCGAACTGCCAAACTGTTGGCAGCCAGCAGTAAGCAGAAGTAGCCTGCAATACTGCATTCTAACCACTGCGTCACCCTTTTCATTCATTTGCTCCATTTTTTCCCCACTGGAAAATATTCCTCAAAGCATGAGATGTTTGACCTTCTTTAGCATCTCTGCTAAAACTGTTTTCACCCTTTTGTTATTCATTTTTAGACAGGTTTGCCTAGCTGTTTATTTGAATTTACCATATTTGTAGTTTGCTTTTCAACTCTGGTTTTCCAAAGTGGAGTGCAAGAATGTAGGTTTTTTTTTTCCCGGCAAGTGGGTTATTGTTTATCTTTGGGTGCTACTTCTGTGGGTTTATTATATCCCAATCTTTGTAAGTTGTCCAGAGTCACTTGTGAGAGATAAATCATCTCTATCGCTATCATCACCATCATCTCTATCAACTCTCTCTCTATCTCTATCTTGCATCTCTATCATTTCCATCTTCATCTCTGTCTTCCCCCTCTCCATCATTTCTCTCCATCATTTCTCTCTCTCTCTCTCTCTCTCTCCCCTCCCTCCCTCCCTCCCTCCCTCTCTCTCTCTCTCTCTCTCTCTCTCTCTCTGTGTGTGTGTGTATGCAAGTAGCCCAGATTCAAACCTCAGAAGGGTATAGCTGGCTGATGAGAGCTAAGGAGCTCGAAATAGTTATACCAGCTTCCCTTTAACTCTTTGTTAGCAATCCAAATTTAACACAAAAATGATTGTCACAGTAGCGACTGCTGCCTACGGATAGCCCTAGATTGGGGCTGATATATGCAAAAGATTTCTTCTTCCCATATTTGGGCCGACCGGGTGCATCATAAAAAACACTTAAGACATATCTCCTCCCCTGGTCTCTTCCCTCCCTGACACAGCTGACAAAGTGAGAAAGAGCCTGTGGCTTAGAGGTCAACACAGCTGCCTAACGTGCAAGCAGCCCAGGTTCAAATCTCAGAAGGGTGTAGTTGGCTGATGAGAGCTTTGTTAGCAATCCAAATTTAACACATATATATCTGTTATCTATTTAATCCATCTATTTATCTATCTACCTCTCTATCTCTATCATCTCTGTCTCTACCTCTACCTCTGAACCTCTGACTCTATCTCATGATGCACCTAGCATCAGATCACATGATCCCACTGGAGTGCTTTCATAAGGAAGATATTCCAACTACTCATTCTTATTTCACCTAAGTCCGACTGTTAATGCCAGCCAGCAAAAACTTCTAGCTTTCCCTTCTATAGGAAGAATCTTGACTATTTAAAGCCTTCAGTTCACCCTGTTACTGCAGTGCTGTCCAGGAGGGTCATCTCTCCAGACTCTCTTAAGTACGGAGATGACAAAAATTAACTATAGCCTAAAAATAATCAGAGGTAGGCTAATTTTCTTCCGCATTAATAGCTTGGGCAGTTTATGCAGACAGCACCAGTGACTCCAGTTCTCTGTATGATTAATGTGGAACATTGGAAGTGCTTAAGAAAGGGCAGCTGGCTGGCCCTAATGCATCAGAAAGGAGAATCGCCACAGTGGAGAGATTCATTAGGATGAAGCTGTAACATCTTTTGGGTTGTGTTTTTTTAAAGCATTTAACAGGCGTGGGACAAGATAGGGAAGCTCCAGTTTCTGCTGTTAGTCGGCAACTAGAATTACACTGTAGGTGAGTGTATTCATAGATAGAATTCTATCATATTGTGGGCTTAGGCACTTCTGAGATGGTTCTTCTCCATTCATTGTTGTGGAAATGTAGAAAAAGTAAGTATATTCACTTCTAATCAGGCGGGTGTGCACGTAAATGTTTCAACCTATGCATTCCATATTGTCCAAGCATAATAGAAGCTGTTACAAAACTCTGATCGGCTTATGATTTTTTTTATTTCTAAATCTAGATTCACAGCTTGTGAAGGAGAAAGGAAAAACATTATCCATTTAAAAAGGCAAGTAAGAATAAAACCTTTGGGTTGCCAAATCCTTTGATATTTTCTCCAAAGTAGAAATGAATAGAGATAGCCCTCAACTTTCAACTGTTTTGTTTAACGAGGTCCTCAGAAAAAAGTTACAAGGGCCTCAGAAAAAAAGTGCTTTATGACATGTCCTTACACTTAGCAACTGTCACACCACCCCTTGTGGTTATGTTTGCAATTCTAGGCACTTGAAAACCAGCTCACATTTACTACCAAATGGTTGCAGTCCCTCGGATGTCACTTGATTGCAATTTGTGGCCTTTTTGGTTGTTTCTGACAAAAATTCCATTGTGGAAGCTGAATTTGCTTAATGTCCATGTATTTCACCACACAGCTCACTTAATGACCACTGTAAAATTGTTCAAAAAATTGTGTCCTATCACATGATGACTCAACTTACAACCATAACAACTTATGAATGAAACCGTGGTTTCATTGGTGATTGTAGGGTTACTTGTACACATGCGGAGGCCAGAAGGGTGCCTTGTACACATGCGGAGGCCAGAAGGGTGCCTTCAGCCCCAATAAGTAAGATGTGGGCCCCGATTTCCCATCACATTTGGGTGGAATTTTAAAATTTAAGATTTTAAAAAGGCAAGGCTTTTTATTTTAGGTAGAGGTGGCCTTCACTCCCCCTCTTTTGCTAATACAGGGGCTGAATTTTTACTTTTTTTTTTTAGAGATACCTTTGGCTTCCAGGATCATAGACTGTGATGTAATACCATCAAGGTCAGGGGTCTTCATACTTGGCCCTTTTATGACTTGTGGACTTCAACTCCCAGAATTCCTCAGCCAGGCACGCTGGCTGAGGATTTCTGGGAGTTGAAGTCCACAAGTCATAAAAGGGCCAAGTTTGAAGACCCCTGATCAAGGTGAACAAAGTGGAAAGTTTTATGTGTTTTTTTTCTTTTTTCTCCCCAGAATTTTGTGTTCTTATCCCTTGTTTTATCTTAGGTATATATATAAAAAATGGGCTGCCAAAAGATGGTTGCCACTTTCTGGTGATGTAACCTAGCAGTGCTCTGTAAGCCAAAGGCAAGAGTTGAGAAACCACATCTAATGCCCAGGCCACAGGTTGTTCACCCAGCATATGACTGCACGGTAAAATAGAATTCAGGTCAATATAGACAGATAAAAAGCCAGATGTCTTGGGCGGGTAACTTTGCTTTCATTTGATACTGAACATCAATATGTGTTTAGGATCAACATACAATATGCACTCAGATTAAGGGCAGAGTTGACACAAAGAGGCTCAATCCAATCTCACCATTTCAAACCATCTCCAGATATGACTCTGAGCAAAGCAGCATGGCAACTAAAACAAAGCTTCTCTGAATGCTTGATGCTTTCATCATCCTAGTATACCCCCTAGCACAGGAGTAGGCAACCTTGGCTCTTTTATGGCTGGCTCAGGAATTCTGGGAGTTGAAGTCCACGAGTCATAAAAGAACCAAGGTTGCCTACTCCTGCCCTAACAGAAGCCTTGCATATTTGCTGGTTTTGTA
This sequence comes from Crotalus tigris, assembly GCF_016545835.1. Classification (NCBI taxonomy): domain Eukaryota; kingdom Metazoa; phylum Chordata; class Lepidosauria; order Squamata; family Viperidae; genus Crotalus; species Crotalus tigris. The sequence goes on from NW_024097029.1 coordinate 845,278, forward strand.
CAAGTCAAGCTGTAGAGCTTCTCATCAAGAATACAAAAAGTGTTTCTTATTTAGAGGTCGCCAGAAAAATCAAGATCTCAGGAACTCTTCGGAGACTCCAATAATTGCCCCCGAATTTTTCCATTGGGGAAAATTATTATCTAACATGGAAAGTAATCATGTTTAATTTGAATCACATTTATTTATTTTTGCCCTGTCAAGCATTCCCTGCTTCTTTTTTAAGTGTGGCTCCTGGTATGTCATGGGGCCACAAGAGTTCTAGACGTAAACATAGTTGTGCAAACTAAATTAATAGACTCCAGCTTTAGCTTTGATATAGCTTGCCTTGATTTTTCTCCTGCATTTCCACATTAATACAGACTTCCCATTTTCTTTCTGCCTCACACCTGCCCTCGCCCCCCCCCCCCCGCAAGTACTGTCTTCCACTCACTAGTTGCACTGTAAAGAAATCTTCAGGCGGGTGTGCCATGTTGACAAGTGGCATCGCTTTTAGGCAGTTGTGCATACCACAAGAGATCTGATGCTATCACATCTCTCTCCTCCGCCCTCATTTCCTCCCAGCCCCTCCTGCCCCCCCCCCCACAGCTGAAACAAGGAAGACCTCTGTAAGCAAGCAGGAGTGTGATGAAAACAGTTTGTCTCCAGAGCAGCCAGCCATTGTCATTTTTACAAATGAAATCACTTTGGAAATTTAGGGAATTAATATCATAATGAAGATGGGAGTGCCCATTAGGATAGTCTAATGGTGCTCTGGAGAGACATGATGAATGTCCAGCGGCTGCGAGGCCTTATTTGCAGAGAGTCACCTCTGTGGCTGCCATTATGAGGGGAAATGGCTGAAGCAGGGGATCACAACCATTGAGAGATATGGACTGTTTGACTAATTCCTATGGCTTGGGATACAGCCACAAAGGAAGCAGCCATGGAAGGCATCCACTCATCCTGCAATTTCAGCCTGACTTCCGGAAAATAGATGGAATTTGATTTCCTCCAGGATTTGCTGTTTATTTAATACAGCAATAGATGGAATTGCGCAAGATATTATCTGGATGTGTAGGCTTTATGTATAAGTATTAAAAACATATCCTTGACCCTGAAAAACATTATGATGCTGCTTTCTGGGAGGTCTATGACATTTTCTCCCTTCTTCCTCCTCCTCCTTGGCCTTTGTTTCTGAGGAGGACAGAAACCCTCATGGAAAAGACGGTTGCACAAAGCAATCAAAAGGCTTCTTTGCCTGCTTGAAGGTGTGCCTACCGACTGGCAAAGTATTGGATGCCATTCCAAGAAGGAAATGCTTCTTCCAGGAATTCTTGTAATGCGCAGTTGAATCATCATTTCTGGCAGTGTAGCATCTTTCCCAGAAGAACAGTTTTCCACAGCCAATGATTCTAGTTGAGAGAAAATGTGGCTATCCAAAGAGAGAGAGAGAGGGAGAGAGGGGGGGGAGGGAGGGAGGGAGGGAGGGAGAGAGAGAGAGAGAGAGAGAGAGAGAGAGAGAGAGAGAGAGAGAGAGAGAGAATGAGAATCATCATTTCCCCTGGCTATCCAAAGAGAGAGAGAGAGAGAGAGAGAGAGAGAGAGAGAGAGAGAGAGAGAGAGAGAGAGAGAGAGAGAGAGAGAGGGAGGGAGAGAGAGAGAGAGAGAGAGAGAGAGAGAGAGAGAGGGAGGGAGGGAGAGAGAGAGAGAGAGAGACTCATCATTTCCCCTGGTTTGCAGTTAGCTGAACGTTTGTACTGATCAACAATTAGGAGAAATGAGAGGCGTTTGTTTTTTTTTTTTTACAGCCTGGCCAAGGCACATGATGAAACATCTTTGCTTCTCCTTGCATTTCCCAGTGCCATCGTGTCAGGGTGCTTTGTTTTTCTTGTTTTCAAATGAACTATCTTCACATTCATTATTTGCTGGCAGAATTGCCAAATTATCATTTATGACAATAATTAGAACAACAGTCTGTCTAAATGCTTTCAGTCTTAATAATCTTCCTTCCTGGCCTGTGTTTAGACTCTTGAAACTATTGAAAGTAGCCCTAATATTTCTTAAAAAAAAAAAATTTCAAATGTAAGCTTAACGCTTCTTTCCATAATGGGAATTTTTCTAACAAAAATAAAAGAAGCTTTTTAATATTGAGGGAGGGAGGGAGAGAGGGAGAGAGAGAGGGGGGGAGGATGGGAGAGAGAGAGGGAGGGTGGGAGGGAGGGAGAGAGAGAGAGATGGAGAGAGAGCACTAAGCATCTTTATTATTTCTGTACAGAGCAGTTTCCCAGGCCTCAGTGTAAGATTTAGGTGAGCCTCTTCCTGAGTAACACTGCTATTGCCTGATTGCTAGCTTGATTAATTACGTTGGCTTTCATTGTCTCAATCAGTGTGCATTTACACATGAATGGAAATTACTGTTATAAAGAAAACAAGCATATTAAATTTTAGATGATAGGACTTTGGGTTACAGCAGGCACCACAATTTTCTATGAGAAAAGGAAAAGAACCTTATGCACATTAAGAAACATCTGCAAATTCATCCTGTTTGTGATACAATCCTATGACTATATAAATATCACAGGGAATCCAGGGGGATTTTAGCCTAGGTAACAATATTTATTTAATTTGTGTGTCGCCCATGTTGCTCTCCTACAATACAACTGGAACCTGGTCATACACATACTTATCAAGAGGTAAATCATAGTACAGGTAGTCCTCAACTTATAATAGTTTTTTTAATGACCATTCAAAATTACAACAGCTCTGAAAAAAGTGACCTATGACCATTTTTCACACTTACAACCATTGCAGTCATGGTCATGTGATCAAAATTCAGATGCTTGGCAACTGGCTCATATTTATGACCATTGCAATATCCCAAGATCATGTGATCAGTTTTTGTGGCCTTATGCCAAGCAAAGTCAATGGGGAAGCCACTTAACAACCAAGTTACTAAGTTAACAACTGCAATGATTCACTTAATAACGGTGGCAAGAAAGTCGTAAAATGGTGCAAAACAAATGTCTCACTTAGCAACATAAATTTTGGGCTCAATTGGGGTCATAAGTTGAGGACTACCTGTATGTTAAGCTTCCATCCTACTGGGATTATTTTTTAAAAAAGCACCACAAATATTAATGGTACCACAAACTGGTGCCATCTTCAAAAACAGGCTGGTAGCAATCAAGTGGAATCTAACATTCTCTGTTGTCAAAATGTTTTAAATATAGTTAGGAGAGAGGCATTTGGAGTGTCAGTTTGGTGTAGTAGGAAGGTGCTATCCTGGAAAGCAGGAGTATTAGATAAGTTTGCCACTTTGAGTTATACATGAAAAGGGTGGGATGATAATAATAGTAATAATATTTAAAAGTTAGGTTTATGAAATAGAATTGCATTTTTCAAAAAGTGTGTTGAAAAGATAACCTGGCTCAGGAATTCTGGGAGTTGAAGTCCACAAGTCATAAAGGGGCCATCATTCTCCACCTCTGGTGTATATGAACAAGGATGTCCAAAGCAGAGGTCAAAGTAAGCAAGATAGCAGATGGAATGTTGCAATGTAAGCCCCACCCTTTCATATGGGTGTTGATGTCATTCAAAGGTTCTAAAGGGTGGTACTTGTATCACGACATTCTATTGGTCATTTGGACACACATCCTGCAGATGCACCTGCACATGAAGGAAAATTGTGAACACAACACAATATGCCAAGCAAAGTTGCAAACGGTTGAAGTTTCTTTAAAACAACAAAATCAGAAAAAATGATGCAGCAGAGAGGTTAATTAAGTACAACTTGTGGCATTGACCCAGGCCAGATGGAGAATGGTTCTTCCTTTGTTACTGGTTACAGCCTGTCTGCTGAGGCTTGCAGCCTGAAATCAGTTAAACCCAACTTGACACCTTTGAATTCCATGCAAAGAATGGAACCTCATCCATATCTCTAACTTGAAGGAACTTCTCCTCTTGTCTGGGGAAGATGGGGATTGTAATCCAACACACCCGGAGGATGCTAAATTGGGGAACTTAGGAAAGCAAACACAAAACCTTTCAGATAAAGTGCTGTTCATAGGGGTGCCAAGGCTATAATACAGAAGTCCTCAACCTTTTGGGCACCAGGGACCGGTTCCGTGGAGAGAGGTTTTTCCATGGACCGGAGGGGGCGTGGTTTTGTGTGCTGTCTGCATCCCATGGATGGGGCTTTGCTTATTTGTGCAGACCAGTTGCTGGCATGCTGCGGCCCAGTACCAGTCCATGGATCGAGGGTTGAGGACCCCTGCTATATAATACATACAGGCCCAGGAGAACAAGATGTTTTGAGACTCTCGTGTCCTTTGGCCACTTGAACCATTGCTGATGCCCTACCGTAATAAAGACATTCAGCTCCAACTAAGGCAAATAAAAGTGATGCTGCCTGCCAGCATTCAGGCCCTCTAAACTATAAATGTGATATCGGACAGAGAGGAGCTAATGAAAACAATCACATTAAACATAGCTCGACAGTGTTCGGCACTCAATAAGTGAGCAGCAGGCTTACAGAAAACAGGAGGTAGCAGTTTGCAAGGAGCAGCGTTTTAATGTGATTGGACTATAACAGACAATCTATTTACAGCATGCTCTGGGGAGCTTATAAACAAATGTTGAGTAATTTCAGCCAGCAGTAATTACCCTTGCAGCTGACAAGGATAGCATGATACTTTCTCCTTCACCTTCAGCCCAGTCCAGAAGGCACTGTACACAATGGCATTTCTAATTATTTCTGCATTTCTTTTGATGGCCAAAGACCAGTTTGTGCTATTAGAGAACATGTTAGAAGCGTTAAAATAATAATAAAAGCAACAACAATCCACCACAATTGGGACATTTAAAAATCACCTATTATGACGACAGATCAAATTATTTCTCCCGAGGAATACTCTAGTGGATCGTGGTTTGCCCGCTTAACTAGTTTTCCTCAACAGGAAGGAAGGATTCTGTAAGCCTTTTTCTCCCCTATTCCAAGCCACAGAAGCCCTGCAAACTTCAGGAAGCTCATCTGTATAAGCCAGACATGCAGGCCCTGGATGCATGACACACAAGGGCTAGTGAACTCAACCATTGCACAGGTTGATCTTTCTGACTTGGAAGCTTGCTATGGGCAGCAGACCTATGTTGGCCTGATTGACAACAGTTCTGTCAACATGATGAGAAACGTGAGCAAAGCGTGAATGGTGTGGACAAGATGGATACCATTCATTTGCACAAAAATAACTGGAAATTCCCAGCAGGGGCAAGAGAACAGAAGCAGGTTATCAACTATAAAATCCTATGTGGTTTGAGGCCACCTTTTTTGAAGGAGCACCTCTCGTCTATTACATCCAACTGGCCCATCAGGACAGGAAGACAAGATATATTATGGGTCCCATCAGTTAGGAATGTACATCCAGTGGGATCACTAAAAAGGGCCTTCTTAGTGGTAGCACCTTATCTATGGAACATCAGTTCCCCTCCCCACAGGGTGCAGTTGGCCCCTCCCTTATTGCTTTTCCAAAAGGTTCTAAACATGTGGTTTTGTCAACGGGCCTTGGGACCACAAAAGGAGATGGAGCTGATCAAGTGGATGATTTCATTGTGTCCTTGCTGCCATTTGGCAGGAGGGTAGAGTTTTTAATGGGATTTTATGTAATGTTGTTTTAAAATTTCACAAGCCATCTGGTGTCCCCTATATGTGAATTGGGCAGCTATATAAATTTGCCTTATAAATAACTATTAAATAAAAATAGACTCAATTGAACGCTGGTATATAACTGTATCGTGCAAATCAGCAGAAGACAAAGGATCCTTACAACTTCATTCTTGTGCCAAATGACTGGGAAATAGGTCCTCCTGTAATCAATGCGGCTTATTCCCAGCTACTGTCTAAGCTGAGAGTAAGTGAACTCTAAGATTTACATCCTAACTAAAATGTATCAGCCTAAATGTTACATAAAGACAAATAATAGTCTGTTTGCTATTGTGCACGATTAACACGCAAGCTCCCTGAGGTGCGTAATACCAGTGATGAGCTTTTCTTGAGTTCACACTTGATGTTTTCAGATCTACATCTAATGTTTAAGGACTCAGCCCTACTGATAGTGACCTTGAAATCCATCACCAGCTTAGTTGTTCATACCAGTTATCCCATTAGAAAGTTATCCAGCTATTATGATGCCTGGAGATGCCCCACAGTCAGAGTTCATATACCTGGCATATTCTCCAGGCTGTAGAATGGCTAATTTGAGTAGAAAGTAAGATATAAATAAATAAATAAATAAATAAATAAATAAATAAATAAAACCAATAGAGGAGGCAATTAAAGGCTTGTGGGACATTAGAGGATTTGCCATGAGGTACCATCAATATGCTGACACCCAGCTCTCTTTCTCCTTGTATAATGAGCTAGGAGAAGGTTGGCAGGAGTAACTGAATTTTGTAGTGTGTGAAACTCCAAACAGTAAACTAAATGTATCCTTCTGTATGACTGAGGGACTCTGCAAATAGGATTCATAGGCTTGGAAACTGGGTATGCAGCCTGCTGTAGATAGACAGGCATTCTCCTTGAACAACCAGGTGCACTGCTTGGGAATATTCCTGGATCCATTGTAGTTCCTGGAGAACCAGTCAGACCTCCTTGATGGGTTGGAGTGCTTTTTATGAGCTTTGGCTGATCCACTGGTTCAGACAATTTCTGAATAACTATTATCTTGTTACAGGAGTTTGATGAACTTCCAGTTGAGGAGTCCTTGGTGCTCTTTGAGCTTGCTTGTTTTCTTGCAGACGTTTCATTACATTACACAAACTAGGTAACATCATCGGTGTAGTAAGGAATGTGTTTTGCTGTCAGTGTTAGTGGCGAAATGCCCAATTGAACTCCTACAATGCATGCTACACTGATGTTAACCTTGAAGTTGTATCTAGTGCAAAACATGACAGCGATGATGCATATGCAGAAATCTCTTCTGGATCCTGGAATTGATGGGTGAGGTCTTGGAAGTAGGTGACACACCTCCAGGTGACAAACTGTATTGCTTTTACCCCTCAGTGAGGACAATTGTGTTGCTCTAATGGGTGTTATGCCCTACCAAAGATAACTATAATCGTTCCTCACACTCCTCCAGAAGCTGATGCCCAATATAATGATTTTTGCAGACAACACAATGATACTAGGTGCCTTTTTCCTATCCTGAAGAGTGAACCCACCAATTCAAGGCATAATACAAAGACAGATTGAGAGAACATGAATGTGTCTCCTGGACATCCATCAGACAGTAATGAATGGGTCTTTTCAGGCATCTCTACTACAAATTAAGGATTACAGATCATTTACTGAAGTGAAGAACAATAGAAAATTCGTTTGCACTGTTGTCCGTGCGCAGAGATGTGCCAAACTGCTCCAAAGTAATTGGGAAAGTCAGTGAACTGTGAGGTGCACTGATTCACAAACATCATGGACAGTTTGGCGTTCACTGAGCTTTCATCCGCCTCAATAAATTCCATTCAGATTTTTGCTATAGGAACTGACAGCAGATATCTAATCCCCAAAAGTGTATTATTTACGTTTTTGATATGTTACATTGCATTACATTCTGTCACACTGCATCTTGTCAATGACTGATATAATATTGCATAACATGAAGTGACATAATGTCAAATATTACAACTATTTATTAGAAATACCATAACTTGGAACTATAGGTACTTTTCAGTGTTTTCTAAAGGGCTGAGAAGCCAAAAACTCAGTGGATTTTTTGTTGTCCTTTAACTACAGGAAAGTTCTACAGTGACACACAGTATCATGCCATACATGCAAATATACACTGTAGGAGGACAGCACCCTCCCCCCGAGAAAGAAATATTTTGGGGAATATTAAAAAGGCAGAATATTATATTTCCACAAAGGATCTTAAAGGCAGAAAAGCAGGCCCATTTTCCTTAATTGCCCCATGCAGAAGCCAGGTCTGCAGAAATGCAGATTTGATAATCCATTCAGAAAGTCTGAGGCCCCATTCATGAACAAATCCTACCAGGCACAAGCCCATTCAAGACAGGATCTTTTGAAATCCCCTGCAGCAAAACTGATAGCTAACAATAGCAGAGTGATAAAATTAGAACCAGCAACCCCTCACCCAAGAAATTCAACACAGGAAGTAAGCCATCATCTACAGCCCCAAAGAAGCAGGATGTGACCTTTGGGACATAATAGGATTAACCTACCAATACCAAAAAGGACATACTCAAAACTCGAGGTCAAGGTTCATGCCACAGGAACAGGAACTCCAAACACAAAAGCCCAAGAAGGTATAAAAACCCACCACTCCCAGCAACATATGGCAGCTTTCCCAGAGCCACGCTTCTGTCTGGCTTTGCTCTTCAATAAACTACAACCTTCTTGCTAAAGCAGTCTCCATTTTGTTTATTCCCGGATTGGACTGGACCCTGATGAAGATTTTTCTTTCAACAACACACACACACACACTCACACACACACACAAACACACACACACACACACAGAGAGAGAGAGAGAGAGAGAGAGAGACCTCATTTTTCATCTGATTTTCAATACTGAAAACCTCATTTCTGAAGTTCTACTTTTAAAAGAACATTTTTAGAAGGGTTTTTAAGGGTGAAAAGAACTACCATATGTAAATTTGGTGACCACACAAAAACACCGATGTTGCAAATAAGTAAGACAGGAAAGAAGCCATGGAAATATATTGCAAACTTTAACAATGTGTTAGAACTGTTGATCGCTCGCATCACCACTATCCACTCATTTGGCAGAGAATGAGAACATTAATTTGTCCTTGTTCTCGAGACTGGCAGGTGTCACTTTGCTCCAGGTGATGTGAGTGACATATATTTTGCAGCTGATGAAATAAGAATGCAGACATTCAAGAGCACCTCTGGGATTTCACTGGTCATTTGTGACCAGCGCAAGGGCAGAACACACTGCTATGCTAACCATGAATTTCCTGCTGTTGCTACCACCAATGGAATCAGCTGCAGTGTTATTTATTTCTCTCTCTCTGCCTCTCTATCTCTCTGTCTCTCTCTCCCTCTTTCTGCCTCTCTGTCTCTGTCTCTCTCTTGCTCTCTGTCTCTCCCCCCTCCCTCTGTCTCTCCGTCTCTCTCTTTGTCTCTCTGTCTGTCTATTTCTCTCTGTCTATGTCTCTTTCTGTCTCTCTCTCCTTCTAAAAAATGTTTGATGATGGTGAATAAGATTGATTTAGGATCACTACTGTCAGTCTTCTAAGTATTGTAATTACTTTCCTTGGGCTATATAATTTGATGGAAAATTACTTAATCCAAGATGAAATGTTCAATGTTTATATAAATCTGATCACAACTTTCTATCCAAACTCTATTCAAAAAGATAATGTTAAAATCAGAGAGAAATGGCATATGTATATACATGGTGTGTGAGAGTTTGAATGATAAAACCACAAGTTAACATTTTTTTACGCAAAAACATTACTTAATATTCCACAAATACGTGTGATAGAAAAAAATACTGCAACGTGCAAGAATAGACTATGTTAGTTTTAGGTTTATATTCTGTCCTTCCTCTGTGTTCCCATTGAATTGGGAGAAATAGCTGACTTATCTGTATTAAGAATATTAATATTTTTAATAATACATGTAATTTAAAACAGAGGAAATAGTCCGCTTGGGAAGGCATAGAAATACATTAATTCTTGTCTTTTTGTAAACTAATTTAGAGCAGAGATTATTAAAAACTAAGAAAACCCAGGATAAGAGGTGGAATAGAAGGCAGAGGAAGATATTAATTTGTGTTTGTGTATGTATGTACATGTTAATTTTACTGTTAAAACTTAATTAAATCTCAAACAAAGGACATATATGGTCTTCAACCCATATATGTTCTGTTTTTTTCTTTTTCTAAAAGAAGCTGTTGATATGTTCAGAATCCATTTAATTGTTATCTACACAAAAACATTCTGGTTTCTTCAATAATCCATTAGCTGAAAACTGGGAAAAAGAGAACAAAAGTAATTCCCACAGAATAAAACCAGAAAAAGAAAAGAAGAGACATCCCTTTTGGGAGGCATCTATTTATAGTTTTATGTTAATCTTTGTTGTAGCATCTGTGTTTCTTAGGCAATGTTCAATGTCATGTTAGTAAATGTGGAAAGAATATGAAAAGAATTTTGAACACTTAAAAAAGGAAAACCTTGGAGTAATAGAACAATTTAAAACATACAATCTAATGGGATGATCTGTCTAAAGTTCCCCAAGATTACGTCTATTAAAAGAATGAGACTTAAAAGTACTCAATTTGAACTGGATTATTCTCAGCCTCGCGTGTTAGTGTGATTCATCTTTTCTTTCTTGATGCCTGTAATAATTTCCCATTGGAAGAGAAAAATCACATTAGATGAAAAACTATCTAATATTATGTGAATTGTTTACATTCAATAAAACAGAGGTGAAGTTCTTTGTAGAACCAAAGAATATTTTCATGCTGTTTGGCCAATGTGAGTTTCTCATTGCATCAGTTCTATATGCCTTGCCCCAAATGCATCAGAGCATAAGTAAGAAGCCCTGAGTGGCCTGCCAAGGGGCATTTTTAGAGCAATGTATTATAAGAATTGTAATAATTATGGCTAACTGAAGGAATGATTCTCCTTTGCAATTCACGGATATTTTGCGACCTTAACAAAATCAAACACTTCTCTTCCTTCTTGCCAAAGACAAACATAAAAAGCCTTCTTTGGAAATGCCTTTCTATATGTTCCCTCCCCATCTTCCTTTAATCAAATGGAAGTGTAGGTGATCACATATGATTAGCAGCATAACTTTGTTTATGAATTATGTTTCTCCAAATCTTTCCTATTATAGATTTTTTTTTTTTTTTGCTTAACGGCACATCTAACAAATGCAAAATGACCCCCCTATTTCTCCCTCTTTCCCCCAAATAATTGAACTGAATATGTGTTTGTGTGTGTGTGTGTGTGTGTGTGTGTGTGTTCAGAAAGAACAGAGGAGGCAGCTAAGAGAAATATCAGAATAATATCTCTGAAATAGACGTGTTTCCTGATGACACCAAATGAACTGAGATTCCAAGAGAAATGAAATTGTCTCAGAGCAGAGACAATTTCATATAGCCTTGCTTGAGCTCATTACTTGTCACATGCAAGAGTTACACATGACTTTGGAAGAATCCTGTAATTAATAGTGAGCCAAAGAGTGAGGATGAATTGTGTCCTGGTGGAATCTCTCTCCCAGGTCTGAATCTATGGTCTGGAGATGTTAGCTAGATGACTATTTTTGCAAGTCCCTGGAAAAAAGCTGCCCAATCAAAAGACCCTCCTAGTGCTGGGGAGCGCAGGATATGAGATGTCCACCATTTACCTTTCATTGTGGTAATCTATGAGATTTGGAAAGGTTCGGACCACAGAATCACCTTAAGTCTCATTCATTTACATCCCTGATTCTCTTGGCTGGGGATACCCAGTGAATAATAATGAACCAGGAAGAGACAGCTTATACCTTCACTTTTTTTTTTTAAATTTTTATTCATAATACAATTAAAACAACAATGGACAAACATGACAGTCCAGAGTGAATTTTCCTATCAGTTCCTATCATAGTACAAAAGTTTAATACATTGTTCTTAACCTCTCTCTCTCTCTCTCTCTCTATATATATATATATATATATATATATATATATATATATATACCTTCACTTTTGAATGTGTGTGGTGTGGAATCTTGTGAGAAGAAAGAAAAACACATTTCATTGGTACTATTTGCATGAGGGTGCAAAGAAAAGGAGGAGGAGGAGGAGGAGGAGGAACCCTCTTGTGTTTATTAACTATTGTATACTGTGAGAAGCCTGCACTACCAAGAAAAGTTGGACTCTGTGTGTGCCATACATTGTGTGACCAAAATGCTGGTCAGTTTTCATGTTTGCAGTTCAACATAATCAAAACAGCATCTTTTGATTTATGTCTATCATTAACACTGGCAACAAACACTTCACGTTGCCTTCTCCCCCCCAGATGTTGTTGTTTTCTGCACTTCTATAACTTGCAAAGTCTTTATTTTCCCCCCTCCTCAGGTAACCACCCATGTAGTACAACTGCATGCAGTCTTGAATAAAAGGTCTAATTTTATTTGGACATCTTTCATTAACCATTAAGCCAGGTCCTTCATGAAATAGGAAATGTGGAGCTGGGGCATATAAACAGGGCTTGCCAGCAGTTTTTATATCTGAAGCAGGAGAATTGTCACTCCTGATGAAAATGCCAATAGACAAAAGGAGGAAAAAGTAGCCTGTTATAGATAAAGCCATAGGATGGCATTTATGGGTGTTTGTTTGTCTAATAATTTGGGGATCCCAGATGAATGTCATCAATGTCTTTATGATTTGATGCATTTCTTTGCAGTGAACAAATACAAATTATTCAGGGTTCTTTTGTTTGTTTTTATCTGTTCATTGCATTGTTTTCCTTTTTATATATCCATGTTAACAAAAACAAAATCACTAATATAGATTTTGGGAGATTAGCTGGCAGAAGCATAGACCTCAGTTAAAAAATAAAATGCACATGTTACAGACTAGTATTTGTGATAAACTCAAATGTCCATTAGTTGAGGAACTTCTTAAAGGTCTTTCTTGGACTACATAACAGCACACCAATGAGGTCAAGTGCAGAAGGTGCTTCCACTGACAGATTTCATATCAATCTTTTCCAACTCCATCCCAATGTGTATCACATTCCTAGTTGCTCTGGAGAATCTCTTAGTATAGCACCAAAAGACTATGAATTTAAAGCCCATGGGCAGTATGAAAAAAAGCTGCATGTTCTCCTTTGGACCAGAGTGAAAAAATTTTTATCTGGCCTCTTGGGGACCTCTCCAATTTCTAAACTGAACTGTATCCTCACTAAAAATCAATCTGCTCCTCCAGATTCCTTGCTCCACATGTCATCAGCCTTCCCAGATAGAGCAGACCGACCCAACTTCATTTCCAACTATATAGAAATACATGGCAACTGGGCTTCCCAGTTCCCAGAAACACCAAGAATTCCATGAACAGTCTTTATTTAGCTCCCGGTGAACTGGACAGGGAAGCATTCTAGCTTGCATCTTGTCCATGGGCCAGAGACTCCCCATGTTTACCATGGGACAAGGGCTAGAGCTCTATGGCTATATAAAGGTATATAACCATGCTCTGAATGCAGTGGATTCCCAGGTCATTCCCTGGTGTTAATGAAATAAAGGGGCTTCCTTCATCTTTCAAAGTCGGCACTGGGGACCTCATCCCAATCATTCACTCTCTTGCTTTCCCCAGGTTAGAGCACTATAGAGCTCTCAGTGTGGGGCTGCTCGTGAAAACTGGTCCTTTGGTCCAAAGTACATCTCCTTTAATCTTATGCAGCAATGTGTCACCAGTAGCACTGTTTTCCAAGATGGTTCTAGGCTCCATTCAGCTGTCTTTTCAATTATCTCCTTAAAGATCTACACAAGAAGATCTTTTGACTATGGGAAACAATATGGAATGGCCTAGACCAGGGGTAGACAACCTTGGTTCTTTGATGACTTGTGGACTTCAACTCCCAGAATTCCTGAGTGAGCATACCTGGTTCAGGAATTCTGGGTATTGAAGTCCACAAGTCATCAAAGAGCCAAGGTTGCCTACCCCTGGCCTAGACTTTTAGACAGGGTTTTTTTGGGGGGGCTACATTGCAATCAGTTTTGTGAGGAGCCATTTAACAAAGTTCAGGTAGTCCTCAACTTAAGTTATGACAGACCCTCCCAAAAGCTACTTACAAAGTTACAACCTACCACCACCTCCCACAGTCACATGGCTACATTTTGGGCGATTGGCAACTGGCTGAATTTACAGCCATTTGCAGCATCCTGTAGTCAGGTACCTACAATTTAATGAGGTTTTTTTTTCTGGAAATCAACATTTACTTCCATTTTCTGGGTGGGGAAGTACCCCATAGCAAACAGTGAGTTCATTTAACAACGGTGATGTTCATGTAAGGATTTGCTTAATGATCACCACCAAAAAGGTTGTAATATCAGTGATGACCTGGTTTATGACTGTCACAAATTATGACCATGGTTGTAAGTCAAGGACTACCTGTAGGCCTTTTCAAAACAACCTCCATGGGATGGGGACTGGGAGAAAAGCACAAATTGATGTTTCTCTTCACTTGGCTGCTCTTTTAAGTCTGTTCTAATTCTTTTTCTATTGTGAACATTACATTTTTTTTCCCTCTCCGGAATTTCTACTAGCTCTGAAATTATTAAACTTACAGAGGCCTGTTTATAAAAAAAGAACGAAAAGAAAAAAAAGAGGGGCAACCCTTTGCTGCTGCCACTGCTTTGGATTATGGTTTCATAATGTGAATAGTTTATGTTAAAAGACCTGTGGCTCCATGTGAGCCTCTCCAGCTAAAGAGTCCTTTTGTGGAATTAACAGCTGGAAATGGAGCACCAAACGGAGTTAAAAGAAGTCTTGGCTTTTATTTTGCTTTTGTCCTTTTGAGGGTGAACCACTTCCTTGCAGGCCCAGTCTGAATTGTTATTAAGCTCATGAAATGAAAAAAAAAAAAATGGAATCTTCCTGGGCTGTCAAATGCTGAGCTCTCATGTCTCTCCAAATTTTGGAAGGGACCGTTTGTTCACCTCTTGCAGAAGACAGAGCAAGAAAGCACAATGGGAAGTTTAAGACCAAGTAAGTTCCCTTGCTTTGTGAACAGTTGGAATCTGGAATCTCTAGGCCAGGAATGGGCATACTGAGGTCCTGTAGATTGGCTGGATAGCAACATACCATATTTCACTATTAGCCAGGATTGCTGTGGCTTATGTGATATGTAGCATGACACATCTGGAAAATGCAAAATTGAGTTTGCCTCTGCTAATTTAGCATGTTATTCATTAGTGTTCATTAGACCTTGCAAAGCAATACTAAACAGTAAAGTCTTGATTTAATGGAGAAATGGGGGGAAACGATGCCCATTAAAACTGAATATCCATAAAATGTTGCATGGGATTTTTGGAGCCTGCCTAGAATGTCTTTTGAATATTTGCATTTGGGGTGTGTGTGTGTGTGTGCGGAATTGCACTGAAGCCACAGTGTTGAAATAGGGAGGATTATCCTTTCTCTACCTCACAACTTAAGCTTTAAAGTGGAATGTGTCATTTCTGGTCGAGGGTCTCTCAAAACTTTGGATTTGTCTTCTAGCATCATTTTAGAAGTTGCTCTGTCCACATGTGTGTATGTCAAAAAAAAAAAATCAAGACAGTGGCCACAACCTCATGAATGACCAAAGCCCCACCCCTTTTTACAGAGTGTTGTCCCACAATTTTGCACAAAAGGAGGAGAGCTTTGGTTGCTGACTTTTTTGAACCTTCTGAAGATGCCTCTGCCCTGAAATACATACCTGAGGTGTGCAGAGTATTTTAAATAAAACATGTACAGATAGTCCTCTACTTACAACAGTTTGTTTAGTGACTTTTCAAAGTTACAACAGCACTGAACAAAGTGGCTATGACCATTTTTCACACTTATGACCATTGCAGCATCCCCATGGTCATGTGATCAGAGTTCAGACTCTTGGCAACTGACTCATATTTATGACAGTTGCAGTGTCCTGAGGTCACGTGATCACTTTTTTGCATCCTGCTGACAAGCAAACTCAATAGGGAAGCTAAACTCACTTAACAACTGTGTTACTAACTTAACAACTGCAGTGATTCACTTAACACTTGTGGCAAGAAAGGTTGTAAAATGTGGGGGTTGGATGGGTGGGGGGATCACTTAACAAATGTCTCGTTTAGTAACAGAAATTTTGACCAGGTCACAAAATCACATTGATGTACTATAAACCAAGACATGCTTACACACACACACACACACACACACACACACACACACACACACACGGCTATTCTTAAGTCTATATTTCCAGCATCTTAGAAATATTTGCATCTGTTCGCTGTTCCATTCTCTGTCTGTTTTAAAAAAAAAAGGAGATTCCCTTATGATCGAGGTGCAGCCCTTAATAGGCTCTGCCTCTCCAGTGACATGAGACTGAATTGTCCAGTGCCTCTTTATATGAACGGGGCTGATCGGTTTTGGCCTCCTTTTCATTATAGGTCTCATTCCCCTTCCACCACAATGCCAGTTTCCTAGGATTTTCCTAGCATTTCCATCATTATCTAACTGCCAGCTGTCTTCAGCGCTTCGGCAGCTTTAAGCTCATTATTTTCTCTCTCTAGTCAATGGAAGAAGGATCCTTCAGCAACATACAGTAAGTCAATGTGAAGGGTGTGTGTGTGTGTGTGTGTGTGTGTGTGTGTTTCTCCACCTTCCTTCTCCGGCAAGCAATGTTCCTGCCCCCACTGCAGTATCTAATGAGCAGCAAATATGCGCAGACCTAAAAACAACAAGTTTTATTCAAGTTAAAATAATAAAGAAACTCCTGACATAAATGTGTGCCTGGTGTCTCAAATGTTTTTTCTGTGAAGGTAGCTGGCGCCGGCCCTTTGATTGCAGAGCGTAGGCTGAGACACAAAAGGCTGGTTTGGGGTGAAGCATTTCTTTTGTCTTCCTATTTATTTTTTTCCACGTGCAGCTTAATCAACAGTGAAATGGGACTGAGGAAAGGAGAGTTCAAGAGGCTGACTCGTGCCATCTCTACTCTTTTATTTCCGGTCTGTTGATTGAACTTCAGCACGTTGGGACAAGCTTCCCAGTTCTGAAAAATGGCAGATACTGTGGTTTTTGCAGAAAAATCTGTTTGGCGGGAAGGCTTATGCTGCTTGACAGTGGCTGATTATAATATTTATTTTATTAAATAATAAATTTGTATCCCTCCTTTATTATTTTTACAAATAACTCAAGGCAGAGAACATGTCCAACACACCTCCCACCTCCTATTTTCCCCACAACAACAATCCTGTGAGGTGGGTTGAGCTGAGAAAGAATGACTAGCCCAAAGTCGCCCCGTTAGCTTTCATGGCTAAAGTGGGACTTGAACTCAGAGTCTCTTGTGTTCTAGCCTGGTGCTTTAACTATTAGACAAAACTGACTCTCCTAATAAGAAAAGGATGTTTTGGCCTATTCTAATTTGCTCTGTACTAATATAAGCTGGACAGATCTTCTTGGCCTGGGTGTCAGGAAAATGGTATAACAAACAGAGGCATCATTTCTCATTTCAGTAAAAAATAAGGAAATTAATTTGTGTCGATAGGGCATCGTTCTTAGGAAGATTCAAGTAGCTGCCTATATTCTACTGGAGTCTGTATTTCAGAAGGATGAGAATGAACGTGTTCCAACTCAGGCGATATGGTTACTTTTCAGTGCATTGTATTATTTTAGTGCCAGGCAAATTTAGTTACTAGCAAATATGAAACAGCCATTTTTTTTTAACCAAAGGCATTTTTACCTTTTCCATGCCTGCATATAATTGTTTATACTGCAGGCCACTCTCACTCTGTTCAAAAATCATATTGATTCTTCAACAAACTTTGTTGTTGGTTCCAGCAAATTAGATTATTGAAGAGTCACCTGCAGGGTTAAAAAGAGACTTCTTAGTCAAGCATATTATACTTTTCTTGGGTCAGACCAAGAAACATACCTTCCTCCTCCTATTTTCCCCACAACAACAACCCTGTGAGGTGGGTTGGGCTAAGAGACAGTCACTGGCCCAAAGTCCCTCAGCTGGCTTTCATGGCTAAGGTGGGACTTGAGCTCATAGTCTCCTGCTTTCTAGCCTGGTATCCTAACTACTGGTACTAGACCAGGGGTAGGCAACCTTGGCTCTTTTATGACTCATGGACTTCAACTCCCAGAATTCCTGAGCCAGCCATGCTGGCTCAGGAATTCTGGGAGTTGAAGTCCATGAGTCATAAAAGAGCCAAGGCTGCCTACCCCTGTACTAGACCAAATTGGCTCTCCTAATATGAAAAGGATCTATAACTCTCAAAGTAGGATGAGACTTTAAGGCTTGAAATTGAAATGTCTCATGAAAGGCTGTATGTTTATTATTATGTACTTTTGAGAATCGCCCATGAATAACTTGAATAGCCAAACTCCATTTTGTCTGCTAGAATACAATAAATATGTCCTTAGATAGCTTAGCTTTATTTTCAACAGCCCTACTAGCAGAATGGTGGGTGATGACAGGGCTATCTCAATTGCTTTTTGTCAGCTTTTGTGATGGCATGTAGTAAAGAGGTGGGTCCCCATGAGGGAGAGGGTGAATTCCAGAGGAATAAGAGGCAACTGAGCCTAGATATCAAGTGTGAGAGAAAGAGAATGAAGACAGCTCCTCCCTCAGTAAATTGTAGATGTGAATAGTAGGGTGTTGTGTCCTGAGCCTGCTAGAGCAGAAAGCAGGCTCAGAATTGTTGCAAACAGTCCCGGGCAAACCAAAAGCTTCCCGGGACCAGACAGAGTGGCACCAGCATTGTGCGCATGTGCAAGGTGCAAAAATGGTCAGTTCCTATTGGTTCACACTGTCTGGGTCTCAGGCCCTATAAAAGGCCTGCGTGCCTTTTGCTTTTTGCTTGGTTGTAAGAGAAGAGTAATAAAGAACTTGTTGTTTCACCATGTGTCTTCGTCAATTGCCAACAAACGGAAAACTCAACATAGACACTCCAGGATAGCCAGATTTTTGTCTATGGGTATGGAATAATAAAGAACTCAGCTTGGAAGAATTGTCACATGTCATTCTTTGTTTTGTGCCTGACAGTTTTAAAGGTGCAAAGTTAAAGGATAGCAGCTGGAAGAATGGCTCCTAGGCCTGGCAAGACTGGTGCTTGTTCTGGAAAATGCTTTCAGTCAGGCTCATTGACACTGGCTGTTCTCAAGCAAGAGAAGAGATTTGGAGCAATCTTGTGACTAAAGTCGCTAAGGCTGACAATGATTGGAAAGAATGGGGGTTTTCAAAACTGATGGTGAATCTATTGGTCTTGAGATTTCATGTGTTATGACCATCTCAGTGAAATCAAATTAAGAAGACTGGGTTCCATCTTGAATGTACCACTGGTGATGCGTGTATTCAAAGGAAAGCTTTCCCTCAGGGGAAATTTTGGTGAAGCAGCTTCATGGAGGGATTTCAGATCTGGGTGTGCCATGGAGTAGAGTGGACTTCCTTGGAGAAAATGGGCTTTTGTAAAAGCCTACGTCCAATTAAAGAAAGCCCTGGAAAAGTTACATTGCATTAGTTGAAACATCTTAAGGAAATAAAGTATGCCAGCTGGAAGCTTTGTCAAGTTTTGTTATTGTTCAGCATCCAAAGTCCCTCTGCAAGACGGGTGGTTCAAAAATTAGATAGATAGATAGATAGATAGATAGATAGATAGATAGATAGACAGATAGACAGACAGACAGACAGACAGACAGATGGACGGATATAGAGAGTGAGATGGAGAAATAGAGAGATAGAGTTTAGATAGATAGATAGATAGATAGATAGATAGATAGATAGATAGATAGATAGATAGAGGAATAGAGAAATAGATAAATATTAGATAGATAGATAGATAGATAGATAGATAGATAGATAGATAGATAGATAGATAGATAGATAGATAGATAATATCATCTCTTCACCCTAGAATACCTTACTGAGGTGAACTGCCCTCCCCTCCCACTTGCTTAGTTGAAATTTCACTACTGTTATAATGATGTTGTAGAACCAGAAACAACTTCTTTAACTCCAGGCAGTAAAAATCCTATTTCCTGAAGTAGAGTGGGAGACCCATGGCTCCTTCCCTCCCATCCCATGGCCTTGCTACCTCAGCAGGCCATGTGACAGAAGATAAACATAGAAGTTTCACAGCTTGCTCCAGCACTTTGCCTGGAATAAAGAAACATCCCGTCAATCTGAGCAAGTCTCCTGTCCTGTCAGTGTAAATGTAATTGAAGCCACGACAGCATTTTTCGACATACCCCTTAATAGATAACAGCTCAGGCTTTTAATAAATGTGAACAAATGCGCTTTGGTTATTAAAGGCAGAGAAATGATTGAACCTATGACAACTAGTTAAGCTTGATGATTAAAGAAGGTGAATAAAAGACAAAAGTTTACATCCCATAAGTTGTACACCCCTGGCGCTTCAGAGGGCATGAAATTGTCCCCTGTGGAAATTGAGAAGTAACATCTCCTCTTGGGGTTAAATGCTCCAAGTCTAGCCAGAAACATTTATGAATGATTTCCACTTATCTCCAATACATCAGGAATAAAGATAGTTGCTATATGGAAGACGGGTCAGGTGCCTATTCACTTATGTTAGCACATCTTCCCCCCCTCCCCTGCCCCCATTATCTTTCAGGAAGGGGGTAAAGGCCAGTTATTTCATTCAAAGGTAATGCTTAAAAAGATGCATCAGGCGCCTTTTAACATATGCTCTGATCTTCAACTCACACTCATTACTGGGGAGTTGGAAGAAAAGCACTACAGTAAGTCTTTTGAGAGAATGATGAGCTTTTTGCTTGCATTTCAACCCAGAGAAAATAGCACCAGAGATGGAGATAAAAAAAGGAAGGCACATATTAGAGTAATCATTAGTTAGGAATGAAAGAATTAAGGGCCTAAAATAGAAACGATTCCATTCCAGTTACGCACGTGATGGAAGTCTCCTTGGATCTAATGGACATTATGCCTTTTTTTTAAAAAACAAAAAACCAGAAACAACTGTTTTTAATTTTTTTTAAAAAAAAGAGATTGTGTTTGAAAACAGCAACATAAATTCCAATATAACTGATTTTACTGACAGATCGTTAAAACTGCGCTCTGTAAGTTAGTCTTCTACTCTGTGTGTAGGAATAAGCTGATGAGTAAGAATAAATTATTCAGCTCTGGCATCTTTCATGAGAGTTTGTCAGATTAAATGACAGATACCTCAAGTTTTTATGTGACTGCACTTTTATGACCCAAAGCTTTGGCAGGAGACAAGAGGTTGCTTAAATCAAGACTGTTGATTAACAAGCCACCATCTTGGCCAGGCCCCTCTGAAAACAGATAGTTTTCAGGAAGTGTTGGATATTGTTATTGCCCTCTAACCGCATCTAGTGGGGGGAGGGAGGGCAAATACCGATCTGTATTGTTTGGAAGCTGACCCAGCCCCTTTTAAGACTCATCTACCCATCAACCCTCACTCCTAGAACAAGTGCATCCTGGGAAGCCAGACTCCATTTCCTTTAGCATTTGGAAGGAAGCAGAAGCACCAGGAAGAATCCAGCCTAATCTGTGGCACATGGTCATCTGAGGACCCACATCCCATACACACAGCATCGTTGGTGAGATTTAGATTTATCTTTATTTGTTAATTGTTATGTTCACCAGCAACTCAATATTTGGGTTCTTATTGTATATATTTCTATTTTTCCCAGTTTCACCATCCTGTTCCTTTAATAAAGCATCCAGATCTACACACAGGGTCTGTTTTATTGGAGGATAGATGTGTTTAGCTGCATGTCAAACTGCACACAGAGTAACAGGTAGTGAGGACAGAACAATGGAGCTTCAGGGGACTTTCAGGGTCCCAAACAATGCCTCTTTTCCCTGGCAGCTTGGAAAAAGGAAAAGAACATGAAAAATAATAAACAATTTGATTATAAATCTCTTTGGACCTGAGTTATTTGATCAATCAGCATGGAATGAGACTACTTAATTACCTCTTCTAATGCCATTTCACATGCTTCAAAGTATTCCCATAGATCAGTGGTTCTCAACCTTTTTAATGCCGTGACTCCCAACCGGTCATAAGTCGAGGACTACTCAATCGGTCATAAGTCGAGGACTACCCAACCTTTGCAAGTCGAGGACTACCCAACCAGTCATAAGTTGAGGACTTTCCCTGCCCAGGAGCGCCACGCATGCATGGTGCCGCCCCCTGCGCCGTCCGAGGCGTAGCTGGCAAGGGGCAGCATTGGCACAGGGCGACCACCCGCTGGGCCACCAGCTGGCCCAGCCCAAGGGAGGTAAGGCACCCGCTGAGCCCCACACGCGCCAGCAACCCTCCCTGCGCCCGCCGGCCTCCCACCTCTCAGCAGGGAGGGGTGGAAACTTCCAGACAGCTCACCTTCACTGCAGACAACTTGCAGCACCGTTTGCAGAATGGGACTTTTGGCGGGCTCAGCAGGGCAGAGACAGCCTGGAGAATTCCTATTGGCTTTTGAAAGCCAATAGAATTAGACTCTATTCAAGAGAGTCTATTCTATTGGCTTTCAAAAGCCAATAGAATAAAAGGGAGTAGCACAGCTAAGGAAAAGGGGAAAAAAATGGCGGACTGCGTTGTTTGGCAACCCCCATGAAATGGAGTTCGACCCCAAATGGGGTCGCGACCCACAGGTTGAGAACCGCTGCCATAGATATTGGCAGAATTTCAAACAGCTATACTTTAAACAGGTCCATTCTACACATGACTTAGATTGGATCTGAACCTATCATCAGTACCCACCTCCCCACACCCAGTCCCAAATTTAATTTGAAAGGTTATATCCCAGGGATCCTGCTAAATTGAGATGCCTGCAAAAGGAAATAGAGATGAGAAGTGAAGAGAAAAGCAGCTCATGATGTTTCCACAGGGTTTTCTGTTCCCAAAACCTTCCCAAATCTTTAAATCAGTCACAAATCTACCCATCAAAGTATGGTAGAGCCTCTAGAGGGATTATTACAGAAAACCTGTAAATCAGAGGGAGCCCATTGCCTCAGCACAGTCCTATTAGCATCTGTTATTTTCCATTATAGAAATAGGCAAGTAGTTTCTGTCAGACTCACAGCAAGAGCTTTCTGGAGCATAAAATGCATAGAGAAGGCATCTATGCAGTGTGGGATGTTTGATGAGAGGCTGGTCAGAGCCTGCTGGTGTGTAAGTCCACTGTATGGACAAGTAGATGGAAATGAGAGGCCTGACTAAGATGGTGGCTTGTGATCCTGTGGTCTTGGTTGTACACAGAGTGATACAGCTGGACATCATTGATAAAGTTTCTGGTCTGGACTTCTGACAGTTTATAGAGGGGCCAAAGTTACCCTGTTTTACTGGATCTACAGCAACTTGCTGCAGCCAACTTGCCATGGCCAACTCACCACAGGACAAGAGTTATACTAATATCTAAGAAATGGTGGAATAGAATCATTAAAGAAAGGTTGCCAAAAGAGGGATAAAATGAAATGTGACTGACAAAAATTAAAATACTTTTTCTATTATTTTAAGTAATAAAATTGAATTTTTGAATTGTCCCGTGGCAAGTTGTCCTGTGGCAAGCTGGCCATGGTGAGTTATCCCATGGTGAATTGGCCCTGGCGAGGTAGCTGCATTGAGTTGACCCATTCCACTTTGACCTCTTAAGTTTGCGTCGTTTGGTGGTCAGTGGGAAGTCTGATGCAACGTCAATCTTCTCAGATAGAAAGCACTGTTGTGGCTTAGAAGAAGCCAATCCAAAGACTTGCCTCATCTTTCAAAGTGGATGAGCAACCCAGAGGTTGGAAATGACCGCACCGAAGCAGAGAAACAATTGTGGGCAGTATTTCGTAGCACGCACAGACGGGGAGAAGAAGAATATGGGTGCTGCTAAGAAAAAGGGGACAGATAATGTTCTGCATTTGAAACTTATAACAGAGATGTGTCACCAATGTCCATAGTGTTTTAGAGTATCTCAGTGACTTGTTTTTGATATTAAATTCAGTAGAGAAGTGGGAGATTGACTTGGTTGTTTTCAAGGTGTCCAATGTGGGATATGCTGGATGGAGAGCGGGGGGGAGGGAGGGGTCGCAAAGGGACAGATGCAGAAGAAACTAAAACTTGTGTTCCAAAATCTTGTTTCATAGATGAAAAAGTTCAGAACTTGCTCTTCAACATAACAGGCAAAAAATTTTAAAGGTGAACAGACAAGAACTTAAACCTCCTGTATACAAGGCCATGACAGAATCTCAGCTGGAGAAGGTTTCGGTACAAGATGATGAGAAGGCTAAAGAGTATTCAGAATGCCTCCTGCATCGAATTAGCAGAAACCAATTGATGATGTATTAACTGAGGATATGATTATTGATGGATCCGAACCCTATAAATACCTATTTCCTGATTTAACATAGGACATCCCACACATCCCACACCCTGAACAATTCATTGTAGTTCAAGAAACAAATATTAAACCCAAGTATAAAAAAGTGAACAGTAATAGAAAATCCTCTCGGTTGAAGGAGAAAAGCAAAAGGATGGGGGGGAGGAGAAGACGTAAATAAAATGTCACCCCCCCCATAACCTTCACAAACAGAACACCTACAGAGATTTTTTAAAAAGGCTCCTCTAATGAATTATAGCAACAGCACCTCAGTAGTAATATTACATAGGTTCATTTAATTTGTTTTCTTTGTGTTACGTAAAATGAAGTTCTTTTACAGAATGCAAGATGTTTTTACTTTTGTAAAGTGAAGTTCTCTTTCTTGATTTTTATTTCTTTGGACAGATGGCTTTCTGGCGATGGAAAGAGAATATTGTGTGGAGGCTTTGGATTTTTTTTTATTGTTAAATTACTAGCTGGTGGGATTTGTCCAGGATTTTGCTGTACTTAGGCTTTAATAGACTGGGATTTGGTTTATTGCTATATTACTTTATTAGTTATTAGTCAACAGGCTTTTATAATTTGTCTCAGTACAGCATCACAAAGAGCCATTGCAGCAAGAAAACCAGCAGGGATCTTTTTGTCAAAACAGTGTCACAAGAGACTTGTCTATTCCTTCTTGCTATTTTAGCCCATTTCCCAGCTAATCATGTCCCCCAAAGAAAACTTACCAAATCCATAAAACACATCAATACATCATAAAGTTTAAAGCCACAAGAGGCAACAGGGGCACCTGCTACAGAAAGTTATGAGGACCACAAAATCATTTAAGGAGTTAAGAAAAGCGGTTTCTTACGTCCTCCCACTGGAGATTCAGAAGCTGGCTTTGCATTTAAGTGAAAGGGGCTCCAACTGCTTCAAACAGGAAATACCTGTTTCAAAAAACATCCCTGTTAGGAAGACAGCAGGCGGGACTAATTGATTTGTGGGAGTCTCCCTGAAAATGTTGTTCTGCAAAGGCATGATGTAAAGAAAAAAAATGATCTTCCTGTCTGCCTTTCAGCTATTAAAAAAAAAAAAGTCACAAAAAGGAAGCTCTCTGTGGTACGCCAAGGGGGAAAAAATCCTGAATGTGTGCATCTTAATGAATATATCATCCCCAGTGTTTCTCAACCTTAGAAACTTTAAGTTGTTTGGACTTCAGCTCCCAGAATTCCCATGCTGGCTGGCGAATTCTGGGAGTTGAAGTCCAGACATCTTAAAGTTTCCAAGGTTGAGAAAAATTGATCATCTCCATCCACCAAATTGCTTCCTTTACAGTGCAGAATAAAGGAGGGATCACTTGGTGTCCTACTTTCCATCTGTATCCTGCTGCTGTTACTTATATTAAAGTGTTAATGCTGGAACAGCCCTCCCTTTGGGACTGTCCCTGCTAATTACTCAGAGTATTGTTTCTGTTGAATCTGGACATTTCTGTGCCTTCTGGTAAATACAGATAGATAAAGAGATAATGTAATTTCTCCCCTGTTCATATCATACTCCCTGTTTTTTTGTGTTTTTTTTTACTGTCTTTGTCCCATTTTTGCCAGTTAAGTGTATTTGATGTTTGCTGATGTTCATAAATACATAAACATCTAAGGATATATTATTTTATTAGCTGATCTGAATAACCTGTGTGCTTGCTTTGATCTGAATATAGGGACTGACTGGGAATAAACGGAGTGCAAACTAAATTGGAAATCACCCATAGTCAAAAAAAAACAAACCCTGAAGAGTCTTGTCTGGGCAATCTCTAGGAGTCAACACTGACTAGAAGTCAATAAAAAAAAAACCCACTCTGTAGATAACTATGAGAAACACGATCGCGTGGACAAATCTGCATTTGGTTGCCAGGCTGATGCCCTTGCTTTTCCATACTCAATTCACGCTCGTCATTGCTGTGCGATTTGATGCTTTATTTCTGGACTGCATTCGGGTCTCGATCAATCTGCAATCCTAGGAGAGTGAATTCTGGCACACGTTCAATCTTTTCACCGTCCATTGTTATTTTGAAATTTCCATTTTTTGCAGGGGTCATGAACTTGGTCCTTTTGAGGTTCAGGAAGAGGCCAAATTTCTTCTTTAATCCTTTTGATCAGATGTTTCAGGCCTTCTTTAGGTTTCTGAGAGGAGAGTTGTGTCGTCAGCATATTGAAGATTGTTCAATTAATTAATTTTTGATTCTTCAGATTCCTGATCACCTCAGCATACACGTGCTTCCGGATTTGTGTACAGTGATTGCACCAGTTTGACCAGATGTGTTGGCACCTACAGGTCTTTTAGGGCTGTCTACAGCTTGTTGTGATCAACATAATCGGAGGCTTTTTTGAGTGGGTTTACAAGGTAATTAATTTCCCCTTCCCTGGCCAGAACCACTAGCTGAGGTGGCGCAGCAGTTAGAGTGCAGTACTACAGGCCACTTTAGCTGACTGTGTTCAGCAGGTCAGCGGTTCAAATCTCACCGGCTCAAGGTTGACTCAGCCTTCCATCCTTCCGAGGTAGGTAAAATGAGGACCCAGATTGTAAATATATGCATACATTGCTTACTGGTGTACACCGCTTAGAGAGTGCTTGCACTTAAAGCAGTATATAAGTCTCATAAATAAATAAAATAAATAAATCTTCAGTAGCACCTGCCTTAATTGCTCAGAATATTCCCCTCCCTTGGTTTACTCTGCTCAATATGCATTTTGCAACCTCAAAAGCTTAGTTGGTGTTGCACTCTTATGCGGCATGATGGAATCGCTTGGAAAACTTAAGACTGCTGCTCAAAAACCTAACTGTGCTTTTATCTATATTTTAACTGTCACCAGTGAGAAGGACAACCTCCCCGCACACACATACACACACACCTGTGTCATTTCTAGCCCATTTATTGGTTTAGCTCAGAAGCCCTAACAAGGAGTGTCACAAATCCCCGTGGTGTCATTGAATGCCTTTTGCATTAGAACCTCCGATTTAGCTGAAAGATACATAAAAATCACATTCAGCCAGACGGCTCCCTACTGGCGATACATCTGAGAAGGCTCAGGAGCAGAAGGTCGGCACAGAGCACTTATGTTCACAAAAGGAACTGGAGAACCACCTGTTTCAGATGTCAGAATGCAAAAGATTTTGCCAAGCTTGGAGCTCTTGCCCTCACCACATCGCTCTGAGGGATCCATCCACTCCCTGTCCAATACGCTTCTTTTTCAAGCGGCAGGCGTACGTTCTGCTCAGAGCGAAGATTTCTCCACACAGAGAGCAAGAGAGGAATGTTTGGAGAGGTACAATATTACTTCAACAGCCGTCATTATTTATCCCAGGAGCCCTGCAGGACTTTGCAAGGAAGGGGAGGAAATGCACAAATCCTATTCAATAAAAAGCAAAGGAACAGCAGAATGCATATTTAATTTCCCAGTTATTAAGTGCCATCACATCCAGAGGTGCACAGCACCTCTTTGGGGGAATGAGGCATCTCCCTTGGCCTTTCCTTGGCACGCTGGGAGCTAGGCACTCAAAAGGACAAAGCCTACATTTGATTTAATTTAATTTTAAATGACACGTCATTAACCAAATTCAGCCAGTTTGATTACTTCCCATGCATAGAATTATTTCCCTTTCCTACAAAGCATGGAGAGGGAGTTTCACTGCTTTCAAAAACCTAGGCAGAGTCAGGTTGGGGAGTTTATGAGGAAAATAGCAGGACTATAAGATAATAATAAGACTGGGAAGTTGAAATACATCCTAGAAGAAGGCAGTGATCATCTAGTTCCATGTATTGCTGCCAAGAAAAGAAAATGGACCTATTTGTGAAATCAGCAGGAATGATGCTTTGATGGCGATTGGTGATAGGAAGTTAATCTGAAGGTTTCAGGGACTTCATATCATCCTGTTATCTCAGGATGGGCATCTTTGCATCACACCATTAAATAATAACCCATTTCTACCATACCTTTTCCATTTGATTCACCTCCATTGGGTGGGTGGGGGAAACTGCAATTATCTAAAATGATTTAAATCTGTGATCTTGACTTTTTTTTTTAAATGCCTCCAAAAGTCTGAGATGAAAGAAGGCAGTGATATCATGTTACAGGGCTTTATAATGTAAAGCAGTGTTTCCCAAACTTGACAATTTTAAGGCATGTGGACTTCAACTCCCAGAATTCCACAGCCAGCAATGCTGGCTGTGGAATTCTGGGAGTTGAAGTCCACATGCCTTAAAATTGTCAAGTTTGGGAAACACTGATGTAAAGGGACAGGGTCTCCGTAGGGATTATTAAGGATGGCAATGACCCAAGAGAATAAAGAAAACAAAATCAGGAAAATACTTCTCTTTCCCCATGGCTCTGTTTTTTCGCTATTGAAAGAATTAAAACTTTGTGGAAGGTGGAAATACCAAACGTTAGATTTCCCCCTTTCAATAAAATCAAAACTGTGTTTTAAAACACTATTGATTAACTGCTAGGCCAAAATTCAAAGGTAGTAACTGAAATCTAGCAGGTGGCCCTGAAACTGAAAGTTGCTCCATTATTTTAAATGGTAAGTTATTCTGAGACCCATTTCTGGGCTGAAATAATTTGTTAGATGAATTAATAAACAAGGCACAGGCTTAGCCTCCTCTGTCAAGGATGGGGTGACAAGACAGATCCAGAGAGAGAGAGAGAGAGAGAGAGAGAGAGGGAGGGAGGGAGAGAGAGAGAGAGAGAGAGAAGAGATACTGACCTTTGGATGACTAAGCAATAATAAAATGGCAGATGAGATTCAAGTGCAAAGTGACAACTGCAGAGATTTGAAAGGTATAATTTAATCAAAATAAATTCCCATCACATTCAAAGGGGCACATTGCCTTCCTAGAAATGCTGGGTTCATACATGTATGAGGTCCAATTGGATGGCAGCTGGCCAGGAGAGAGATAATAAGGGGTCCTTGGTGCTCTCTGAGCTTGCTTGTTTTCTTGCAGACATTTCATTACCCTAACTAGGTAACATCATCAGTGCTAGTAAGGAGTGCTGTTTGCTGTCTGTTTATATGCCTATCTGGGTGGGTGGGGGCAGTCTTAGAGATTCTTTGGTTGCACTGTTTACTATTGGCTCTTTGACAGTTTCTTGATTGGGGTATTGCTTGACTGTTGACCTTGGAGCTAATCTATGCTGATCTGCTGATTACTGGTGGAGAGGTGCTGGAGTCTTTCTCTTTTGGGCTGGTTGATTGTCTCTTTTGCAGAGTCTATAGATGTTGTTAATGTCTATTGTCTATTGATGGCTGATTTATCAGAGTTCCAGGCTTCTAGAAATTTCTGACAAGTCAGAGTCAATGGGGAAGCCAGATTCACTTATCTACTGGGTAACTAACATCAACTGCAGTAAATCACTGAACAATTGGCAAGAAAGGTTGTAAAATGGGGCAAAACGCACTCAACAAATGTCTCACTTAACAATAGAAATGTGGGCTCAATTGTGGTCATAAGCTGAGGATTACCTGTAAATGCCTTTGTTTGGTTCAGCATCATTCAGGATTCAAAGAAAATTATTTCAACTTATATCCTCAGAGGAGCTGAACTGTGGAGAACTGTTGAGGGGAAGCTTCCATTTATGATGGAATCCATCTTTATATCTGAGAGCAGCTTACACTTTTCCTGATGTGCCTATCACCAATTAACTGGCTAGTTTTAAACACAGGTTTAGTACCCTTTCAGGTGTCAGGGACGATCAATCTCTGCTTAAAAATATCTTGACAGGTTTGTGAAGGACTTGTGCCAAATGGTGGAAAGGAGCATCGCTTACTGATCTCCCTTTGGCAGCCCTGTTTGTGATGATGCAATCTCCAAAATCAGATCTTCCACAATCAAGAGAAAGTTAGAGATTCCAACTCTATGGCAGCCCATGAAATGTTGCCTGACTGTGAGGCCGAGAGGATGGAAGGGAAGATGGCGGGCCAGACTGAAACTTCAGTGGATAAACTCTATTGAAACTTCAATTGATAAGCTGCAACATTTGGGGGCAGGCTAATTATTTTTTGATCCTTTCTCAGAACAAAATGAAGTAAGAACTGAGGAGCAAAAGATGATAGTCTCATAGAAGATTGGTTGGTAGGAGATGCCTAAGGCAATGCAGTGTTCAAGGTACCTCTCCCTGAGAGTTCTTTCCCCCCTCACACACACACAAGGTAGTGACTCAAAAGTCCATTTATGAGGCAAACCTGGTGACTCTGGACATATAAAAAGGCAAGGAGCTGTAACTGGATGGCTATTGATGCACTGGCCCATTCCAGACTAGTTTTCAAAAATGATCCAACCAAAAGCAAAATACAGTGGACTACAGCCAGAGGTCCACAATTCTTTTCTTTTTTTTTTTTTTTTTGTGTAGGCTTGCAAAAGGGACTTCTCTAGCTGTAGGGAAACTTGCCAGTAGCATTTAACTCACAGGCTGAATATAAGCTTATAAGAAAGATATAGGCATGCATAGAAGTCTTATAATCATTAAGAAAATTATGGAGATCTTTAGGTATCCCCAAACCTCTTTTTCTTGGCCACGATGATTGCATTATCACAGGTTACTCTTGTGAATGATGACTGAACTTACTTTTGCACATTGTCAGCTTTGAATTGTCACAACATTGTCAGCTTTGAATTGTCCCTCCCTTAGCATTTTTTTTCTTTCTATGTATTCACTGGCAATAGATATAAATATCACTGTGCTGTTTAAATATCCATCTGTTTATCAATTAAAGATGCATGTAACTGTCAATTGAGACTCTGTAATGATGTCATGGACTCCAATCTAGGCAAACATATTCGTTCATCGGCTAAAAAGCCTAAAATAACACTAATGGCTAATTATATATAACTAGATATTATCCAGATAGATAAGAATTAGAGCCCATATGCTTAAATGACAACATCATATAAAATAGAATTATTTTATCTATCCAATGAGTCTGGATATTTTAGTTTGATTTGTTTTGCAAATTTAGATGCCACCCGTTTTGAACAGCCCTGGGTCCAGTATAGTCTAACAGGAAGCAAAATTATGAAACGTTGTACATTTCCCATGATATTACATGTTGCCTGGATGGAGGGTGGAGCTTGCAACATGAGCACTCCAACATTGCTTTCATCATTCCAGGGAAAGCCACAAGCTCCTGAGGACACCTGTGTCTTGGTGAGTTACAAATACATACAGGTAATCCTCGACCTATAGCCATTCAGTTAGTGACTATTCAAAGTTGCAACAGCACTGAAACCCACACTGTGGGTTGATTGAAGTTACTTCTTTATTGTTACAATCCCTATTTACAAGAATCTCACCAGCTACATCCTCTTAGGAATGGTCAAATAAGGCTTCAGGGACTCTGGGGAAGGTAAGACCTGTACTGCTTTCTACCGTGCAAGGATTTTAAGCTTGGCCCCTTCTTCATAATTCCTCTCATTCTACTGGAGATTCCACCACAATTGTCACATGTAACAACCATCATAGTATCCCCATGGTTATGTGATCAGAGTTTGGGTGTTTGGCAACCACCATGTATTTATAATGGCTGCAGTGTCTTGGAGTATGTGATCTGCATCCACAATTGTCCCAGTTGACTTTTTGGCAAAGTCAATGGGGGAAGCTGGATTGGCTTAATGACTGTGCGATTCACTTAACATCTGCAGTAATTCGCTTAACAATTGCAGCAAAAAAGATCATGAAGTCGGGCACAGTTCACTTAACTGCTTCACTTAGCAACAGAAATTCTGGTCCCAGTTGTGGCTGTGAGTCAAGGACTACCTATCGTACATAAATAAATGGACAGAGACCTCAGGAGGAGGAGCCAAAGGTATCAAAATGGCAGGTGCAACTGAGCACTCAAAGGCCTGTCTCTTACACATATGCATATTAAAAAGAGATGGGGGTTTGATTGCCCATTTTGATATTGCTGACTAACCCCTGTGTTTATTCTCAAACTGTCAATCATAAACTGTAAAAGATCTGGCTGAAAAGATATGATCTGAGCGCCATCCTGTTATAAAAAGTGTGGGGGGGGGCTTCTTCCAGACTACTTCTAGGATAGGCATGTCCCACCCACAGCCCTTGGGCAGCATGTAATGTGACTCCACAAGATAATAAATTTTTAACATTATTATGTGGTTTATATCCATTAACTATATTATATGTTTTATAACTGAACCAAGACAATTCCTCTTCACTCAGTGTGGCCCAGGCAAGCCAAAAGATCAGACACACATGATCATTCTAGGACCTGCCGCAGAAAAGGCAGCATTAAGTGTGTCTTTCTGTATCTTTTGTGCCAGTGTGTGTCCATGTGCTTTAGGTGCTTTTTAAAACACATTGTCTAATTAGGAAAATGCAGAATGCCACACTAAAGATAAAAAAAGAGTGTCACCCTTTGCATGATATTAAAATATTTTTATGTATGAATAGTAAATGTTTTGCACTCAAATTATGACAACGTCTTTCCCAGACATTGGCCCAGTAAAATAATAGATTTTTCTTTTTTCTTTTTCTTTTTTAAATAAAGGCTCTCTTCCTTTCCCCATTAATGTTGTGTGTGTATATAAATAAGCCAGGTTATCTTCTCCTTGTGCAAAATGCTTTATCTAACAGCTGCTCCCTGGTAGCTCACTACTCCACTTCTCTAAATTAGGACACTTTATCTTAAGGCTTCATAATCTTACGAAACTATAATTGGAAAGTTTATTAAAAAAAAGAAGGGGGGAGGACAGGGGGAGGAAAAGCCCACCCTGCTTTGTAAAGCTTGGCAGTTGAGATAGGAAGAGGGAATGAGAAGAGCTCGGGCAGAATTACCCCATTGCTGCAAGCCTGACTCCGTTTGACAGAGCCGTTTAATATTTTGACAAGACAAAATATAAAGCAGCCTTTTATTCTGTAGAGACTTCACTAGACACAAGCATGGAAGTGCTTGTGATCAATAAAGTTTGCGGTGGAAAATGATTTATTTACAGCAGGGTATTATGTAGAGAAAGAACTGCGATATTTCCACTCGCCTTGACGGCATAATGGGCCCCTCTCAATCCTTACATGGAAGGGTTAGATTGTCATGGCTGCTCAGGCAGTATTCAAAACGTTATCTGATCAGCCTTAAAGACTTCGGAACGAGACAGAT
This sequence comes from Crotalus tigris, assembly GCF_016545835.1. Classification (NCBI taxonomy): domain Eukaryota; kingdom Metazoa; phylum Chordata; class Lepidosauria; order Squamata; family Viperidae; genus Crotalus; species Crotalus tigris. The sequence continues at coordinate 878,474 of NW_024097029.1, forward strand.
GATTAGTTACCCTAAACGATCCTCATCATGCAGAAATTGATGATTTAATATAGTCAATGACAGACGATTCCATTTGTACTAGATAAAGTGTCTGCGGTTTGTATCAATCATAATAGAGTTATTATTGAGCATAAAAGGAAAGCATGTTTAATATCATTAATTCCAGATATGTCGCTTTGCACATCTGGCATTCATCCATAGAGCAGAAGCACTCCGGGCGATTATTCCTGCTGGTGCGTTAGTGACTCCAGTGTTTTTTTGTAATTTCAAAATGTTTTTCAGCACCTCCAGCTAGGTGCAATAACAGTTTACAGATTACCTATGTCATCACATTTTGACAAACTTCTCAATCTGGTGTGACCTTCATCTTTAGCCATCTGTTTGCCTTTGTTTCTGCATCATCATCTTCTGCCTCTTTCTTTGTTTTTTCTCTCACCTTCCCTCCCTCTCTCCATTTGCTTTTTAAAGTAAACCTCCATCATTTAAAGATGTAGTAATTTATTCTCTATTCTTCTGGGTCAGCCTTCCCTAAACAGATATTCTTCAAGTATGTCAGGATAGCTTCCCAATTTTCCTGCCACAAGGTAGCTGGGAATTCTTGAGATTGTAGTCTCCACACATCTGGAGAGCATCTGGTTGAGCAAGCTACAGTTTGGAACTAAGACTAACACTTCCTAAGTCAATGTTTTCAGTTTTGTAAAACCTAAGCTGCAATTAAAATGCAGGAGCCTGGCTGAAGTTCCAACTTGATTGACACGTGGTGTCCTCTTGCCTACAGAATTTTCACCCTATTGCCAAATACACCCTAATTGGGGCTTGAAAAGGGTTGTTGGTGATCATAGATTGACTTCTTCTGAAAATGAACCCCGTCTTTTTGATGGTTCACTTACACAACTCACCAAACATCTGGGGTTTCTGGTAAACAAATATAGACTTGGACAGTGCAAGGATGCTGAAAAAAAAAGCAATCAGGTTTTAATAGCCTTCATGATTTCTAAATCAATGAATTTCTCTCTAGAATTTGCTATCCTCCTCAAGAAAATACAGAAGTCAAATGACAATGTTAAAAACCTCAATCAAACCATCAGTAAAAATCCATGGATTTATGATAGGTGAAAGGCAGGCCAATTTTGTTCACCTTGTATGGTGTCCAAGTCCTCCTTAAACAAAAAGGGGTTCACCCAGTTTGGTTGTAAATATCTAGCAGTATACTGGTCTGAATTTAACTCTAGTTTGGTCTCCATTATGTATTATCAAAATCAAGCAATATTCTAGGACCATGGTGGAGGCACACAGAGCCATCTCTGTGGGCACACACGCCTTCGCCCCAGTCCTAGTCCTTCAGCTGGGTTTTATAAAACCTTTTTGCTTTAGGCCTCTGTCGCCGTGTGCAAAAAAAAAAAAGAAGGTTCAATCAATCAATTTCAATTTCTCGTGGGGATTTAAAAGATCTCGCAAAGTTGGAATTGATTGAACTTTTTAGTCCCACCCAGTCTGCCATTACCACCGCAGCCATGCCCACCCAATGGGCCATGCCCATCCGGCACCGAATGATACATAAGTGGGTTTTGGGTTGCAGTTTGGGCACTCAGTCTCTAAAAGGTTCGACATCACTGTTCTAGGATATGAATAACTTCCTAGGAGCTAGATGGTACAGAGTAGTAGAAGCAGATGTCTCCAGCGACGTGACATGGGAGTCTATTGTTATCTCAGTGCCCAACCAAGTAGAAAGAAGGGAGAACTATCCTGCTCACTGTCATTTCCTCTCTGACAGAAATCTTCCACTGAAACCAATGGATAGACATTTATCTAGATCACAGACCAGTTTGCAGCATTGTAATATTGGAAATTCAGGAGGATTCTGGACTCAAGGGTTGATTATTTATTTATTTGTTATGTTTGTCAGTCTGTTAGTTGGTCAATCCTTTGGGTCATGGGACTTTTAGCATTGGAGAAAACCAGCTTGGAAAGCTCTGATGGGAGACATTTATGAAAGCAGTTCTGATGTGAGATTTTTCTCTTCAGGGTCAGAGTGTTATTTTTATTCATTTATTATCCAATTTCAAGGCTACACAAATCCTTAACAACTCTGTGTAGCTAACAAATAAAAGGAAAATAGTAAACATAAAAAAAATCATAGCTGACTATAAATGTAATGCCTCCAACTATAAAACCAAACTTAACTAAAGGGAACTCCACAGTCACCCCGTTTTAAGGCTTGGTAGAAGCTTTTTCTCTAATATTGGAATAACCCCCCCCCCCCAAAAAAAAGAACAATGTTCCTGGGGATGCTTGTAATTTCAACCTAAGAGAAAGATTGTAGGTGACTGTCATCTCCACTAGACTGGAGACAGTCTACTTTTGTGGTCTTGTTCGATCAACCAGTATGGTGTAGAAATTAAGCTGTTCAAGTAGAACTGGGGAACCTCGTGTTCACGTGCCATGGATTTGGGGCCAGTTGTTATTTGTCAGCCAACCAACATCACAGGATTGCTATTGCAGGGAAAAATGGAGGCGGAAACACTAAAGAGCTCTTAACTCCTGGAAGAAAAGCAGGATATGAATCTAAGAAATAAATATTAACCAATGGGCTGTTTGATGTGGCTGTTCTTATCATGAGCAGGCAAATTAGACTGGGATATGCTGAGAGACTTCCAGAAACTGGCAGAAGACCACCAATGGTCTTCAGCTCCCAGGTATTCAATAATAAGGACAGCAAAATTCTGTTTTTTTTTTTTCTTCCTTTATAAGACTGTTGAAATGTGTAATAATCTTTAAAATCTGAGAAGGGAATAGGAGTGTATGCACCTGGAAGGATTTATGTTTGAACATCATTTGCAGAACTGAAAACAAATGTCAGTTTGTCAACTCAGTGAGTGTTCTTCTGATCCATGGGTTGGATTTGAGAACGATGGATCTCAAGGTTCTAAAAGAAAGGAAAGTAGATCCCAGGAGCGATCTCAGTTCTAGGTAGGATCAATAAGTGACCAACAAATTCCCCTTAAGAGAATTCCTAACACTTCATTTTATTAAATATTCTAGTTTATATCCTCTCCCAATTTTCAACAATAGGCTTGGTAGGTACAAAGGAAGCACAGATATTATAAGTTGGTTCCTAGGTGTAAATGCAAGATATAGTGATGATTTTATTTACTGAGTTTACTAATCAAAAAGAACAAAAACAAAATAAGACTTCAGAGACAAAACTGTTACTGTAGGATATCATTTGAGCACTGCAACATTTAATGTATTGCAATGCTTCTTTTGAAGTCCATTCCCACAGTTTCTCTTTTAAAGAAAAGGACACCCAACTAAAATCATAAATATAAATGTTACTGGCCCTATAACTGGGCAATGTTATTGGAGAGTCTTCATTGACTGTTTCCCAGTTGCCTGATGTAGGAGACTCAAGAAATTGGATTTTTTTTTAAACCTCATATCCCTAGTTTTAATCTGAACCCCCTAAAAATTTAATTATTTTTTTAAATGCATAATTATTTGAATAATGTGAAATTTCCTAGTCAGCAAAAGTCAGGTAAAATCTCTTCTAAGTGCAAAATAACATTATTCAACTGCAAATGGTTTATCAGTGATACAAAATGCATTAACTGAATTGTTAACCCCAGAGCCATTGGTTTACAATTGTTGCTGCTACTATCATTAGCATCTTCTATTTTTACCTTTTCTTTTAAGAATCTTAGGATTACATAGCCCATTTTGTCCTCACAATAATGCCTTAAGATAGATTAAGTGGGCCTAAAATTACATAATGAATGGCATGGATTTGAATCAGGATCTCTCCAGACCTTGCCTTTCATTTCAACTACTACACCATATTGGCTGACACACAGTCTGTCATGGTTCCGACAGATGAAACTCTTCAAAAGAACTTTGAGGCATTGTTTACCTTAGAGAATCTTTTATTCGAGAAACAAAGTATCGGCACTAAATATTCAGAATCAAAAACTATATTCCCCTCCCCTGGATACAAAGTATCAAAACACAATTCCCTCCTCCAATAAACAGTCATAAATAAACAGTCATAAATCACATTCCCCAATTAGCTTGAAGCACGGGTTTTCTCCCCAGCTCTCCAGCCCGCCAAAACTCTATCAACTCTGGGCCCAATGACCTTGGGTTCCCACGGCTGAGTTATTATTGTTATGACTTGCTGGACTCATATCCACATTCCCCCTCCCAGCATCAACTAACTCTAAAAGCAATAGAGAAAAATGACTGCATTTCCATCTGTTGTCAAAGCAAGAACATCTGATATTAGCAGCGTTACCACAGTCTTTTAATGATTACAGTGCACAATAATGCTTTGGAGCTGTCTCCCTCAACCTCGTATCCACTTCTTAGGGTAGGATAGCAACTTCCATAGGCCCCAGCCAGATATTCAGATAACATGAACAAGTCGCAGGATGAAGCATTATGAATAGAATGCTCAGAATTATGATTGCAAGACTTTTGTGCTTCTATGAAGTCCCTTGACAGATTCTACTGCCAGTTACCAACAACTATTTAAAAATCCCTTGGTTTTTGTGCACTTGTGGCTGAGGATCTAACATTCATTACAATTCTCATTAGCATATATTATGAGCCCTCACAATTGGAAATGTCCTGATCTCTTCAACATAACCTCTTTCTATGAAGTTAGTACACACAACGAGCTCCTAGTTCAGTGCTGAGACCAAATCAGAAAAGAGCAATAGGGATGACTAAATGCTATCCTAGGAGAAGAGATTGAAGGAAAAGGGAAACCTGAGGGAGATATAATAATGCTGATCAAACAGCTGAACTTGTCCTTTATCATCCCACAAGGAGACATGGAAGATGCTTCCAAAGGCAGATTCTGTCTACATATTAAGAACGGTCTTCTAACAGTAAGAGCTCTTTAAAGGATGCATTCAAGCAGAGGATGGCTAACCATCTGTCAGTGATGGTGTAATTTAGATTCTGCACTGAGAAAAAGGCCTGAATGGTCCCTTCCAACCTATTATTTTATGTGTCTTGTCCAATGAGTCATTGTAGAAAAATAACATCCAATATATACGTTTTAAAGTTGATCTTGCTCACCAGGGCAATCACCTTGACCCATTATTTGCTTGTTCATTGATACAAGGCATAATCCCACTGATATTATCCAAGCACTTCTGATTCTAGTCAAGTCACCATCCCCATATGGATCAAAACACAGCCTCAGCATTTCCTTTGATCCTATAATACTGAGCGACAATACGTCATGCCTTTATGCAAATTGTCAACATTTGCAGCAGGTCCTAGAGTATACAGTGCTCATGTTAGCACAGTCTGTGCATAAAACCTGAAATAAAGGCTACCTTCTGCACATAGTACAAAAAGTAAGCAGATAACTCGGCTCTAATACCATTTAACACATGGTGTGCAGCACAGTGATCAATCATTCCAATAACCCAAGTCCTCCAGGCAGCTGAAACTGCCAGAGCAAAGAAGCAGATGACTGCTTCCTAGGTATCATTAAACTTTTTAAGACAGGTCATTTCTTTCTCTCTATATGTGTATATATGTGTGTCCTCTATTATACGTGTTTGAGTGTATACTCCCCATCCCCACAAACAATAAACAATACCAAGGAAATTAACAATTTAAACATAGCAAGCATTTCTATCCATCTAGATAACCTTAAAAGCAATTAAATCAAATAAGCACAGTTTTAAACAGCGATTGTCTCTTTTGATATTCTTCGGTATTTTCAACTTGGGGGGTGTTTCTAGCATAAAAACATGGCTTTGAACCACACTGTAATGTGTTTGCAGGGCATTTTGAGAGTACAGTTCTTCACTACTGCCGTAATTTAGATCTCATAGTTAATGCTGATCTATCTGTAGAGATGTCCTAAGCACTGTCTGGTCAAGTGTTGTTGGATGTGTCGCAATTTGTGAGGCTTGAAGATGTGTGCATGCTCTCATTTGATCTCTGCCCAACTTGACTGACTGCATTAAGTAGTATGACGATTGCTAGTTGGTGCTGGGAGATATCTCTTGAAGATATTTAAGAGAGCAAGTGGCTTCAAACTCAGAATAAGTACGGTCAGTGATAGACGTTGCTTTGATAGATAATGTACTTGAATTGATGATCAATCAAGGCCAGGCAATCTTGTATTATTATTCAGATCTGATTTTGTTCCTGGAACTGCTTTGAATGTTCTGTGGAAATTTTGTCAGAAGAGATACAGAATACAACCCTATTGGCACTTCTTAATTTTTAAAATCCTAATAATGCTATCTTCTGAATAGGTTTGGGTATGAACAATGTTTTCTGCTTGAGTGCAGGAGGAGTTGGATACAAATATTCTAAATAAAGGAATAAAGTAGGACATTGATTTCCTAATTCCCAGGTTAGAAGTGGATTCTTGCAAGGCTATGCAGTTACCATTTTTTTGTTTTCTTTTAACCATAAAGTGATATTTTACCACTGGAAATGCCTGGCTGCTAAAGGCATATGCTGACTAGTTCTTCCTCTTGATTGTTCCACACCTAACTGAAATTAAAAGTAACTTTGGAGAACAGTGAATCAAATGCAACCACAGAGGCTCTCTTAAAGTAGACTGCAAAAATCAAAAGCGCAACTAAACCCATCCTTTTAAAATTCACTTTCAGCATGAATGAAAAATATATTGGTGACCTGCTTAGCTTCTTTTCAAGTGGGTGAGAAAAGTTAACTACTAAACACCTTCGTAGAAATGTCAGGTTCCTGTAAGAGCTTTTGATGTTCATACCATAATAACTGCTTCACTATCTGGTAGTGCCTGGGTCTGTATAGTTGGGATGATATATCATCAAAATTAGTCATCATGGAAGATTCTGATCAAAGTCCAGCCTTTGCCACAGAAGTTAATAATAATAATAATAATAATAATAATAATAATAATAATAATAATAATAATAATAGTAGTAGTAGTAATAAAAGTTGGAAGGGATCTTGGAGGTCATCAGATCCAACCCCCTGCTCAGGTAACCCTATACCATTTTGGACAAATGGCTGTCCAGTCTCTTCTTAAAAACCTCCAGTGTTGGAGCATTCACTGCTTCTGGGGGCAGGTTGTTCCACTGGTTAATTGTTCTAACTGTCAGGAAGTTTCTCCTTAGTTCTAGGTTGTTTCTCTCCTTGATTAGTTTCCATCCGTTGCTTCTTGTCCTGCCTTCAGGTGTTTTGGAAAATAGCTTGACTCCCTCTTCTTTGTGGCAGCCCCTGAAATATTGGAACACTGCTATCATGTCCCCCCTCATCCTTCTCTTCGTTAAACTAGACATACCCAATTCCAGCAACCATTCCTTATATGTTTTAGCCTCCAGTCCCCTAATTATCTTTGTTGCTCTTCTCTGTACTCTTTCTAGAGTCTCAACATCTTTTTTACATGGTGATCAAAACTGGGTGCAGTATTCCAAATGTGGCCTTACCAAGGCACTGTAAAGTGGTATTAATACTTCACGTGATCTTGATTCTATCCCTCTGTTAATGCAGTCTAGCACTGTGTTGGCTTTTTTGGCAGCTGCAGCACACTGCTGGCTCATATTTAAATGAGTGTCCACTAGGACTCCGAGATCCCTCTCACAGTTACTACTATTGATTCATAGACTGACTTTGGACCAATCTCTCTCTCTCTCTCTCTCTCTCTCTCTCTCTCTCTCTCTCTCTCTCTCTCTCTCCCTCCCTCCCTCCCTCCCTCCCTCCCTCTCTCTCTCTCTCTCTATCTATCTCTATCTCAGACCCATATATCTTATAGGGTTGGTGTTGTAGGAATCTCAAAAGTGAAACATAAGCAAGCTAAGTGGCCTTAAGCTTCTGAAAAAGAGGTGAGATGTAAACCCAACAAACAAAATCCATAGGAGTAAGATTGTGTTTATTAAGGTGACCCACCGTCCTCCTTTTGGAAGGACAGTCCTCCTTTTTTGAGTTCTGTCCTCCCTTGAAAAGTGTCCTCCTAAATGTCCTCCTTTTCCATATACCGTCCTCCTTTTAGGAGGACAGTCCTCCTTTTGTGAGTTCTGTCCTCTCTCGAAAATGTCCTCCTAAATGTCCTCTTTTTGACGACTAATCTGCAGGGCTTTTGTTTCCTCATAGAACGCTCAGAAGGCGTTCCGGGACCTTTTTTTATTTTTTTTCAACTTTTGCATCTACTCCCCCTATTGGCTTTCGAAAGCCAATAGGAATTGCTGCTGAGCGCGCCAAAACATCCGGGCGGCAAACTTTGCACGTGCAAGTTGCAGGAACTTGCACCCCTCACTGCTACCCAACTACACGATCTCCTACTTCTTAGTTCCAAAGATAGCTGGAGGAGACTGGAGCGGTAAGTTTCACTTGATCTTCCCTGTTCAGTTCTACGCGGGGATACACAGGGTAGGCGGTGGTGCTGGGGGGCGGCTGGGGGGGGGTGGCTGCAGGACCAGAGCTGGCGCAGCTGGTGCTTTGCAAGCCACGGGGCCGGCTCTACGGGGATGGGCAGGGGGGGCGGTGGTGCTGGGGGGTGGTGGTGCTGGGGGGCGGCTGCAGGGCCGGAGCCGGCGCGGCTGGTGCTTTGCAAGCCGTGGGGCCGGCTCTACCGGGATGCGCAGGGTGGATGGTGGTGCTGCCCCAGCAGCTGGGGGGCGGCTGCAGGGCCAGAGCCGGCGCGGCTGGTGCTTTGCAAGCCGCGGGGCCGGTTGTACGGGGATGGGCAGGGGGGGCGGTGGTGCTGGGGAGAGGCTGCAGGGCCGGAGCTGGCGCGGCTGGTGCTTTGCGAGCTGTAGGGCCGGCTCTCCATGGCAGGGCAGCAGTGCTGGCGGGGCGGCTGTGGGCGGGGGCGCGGCGGGCAGTTGACCTTCCATGGGCTGCGCCAGCTGGTGGTCTACGCAGTGCTGACCTGCACTGCCACCATCTCACCCTGCGCATCTACATGGCCATCCTGGAGCGCCTGGCTCACAACACCTGCCTCCGCCGCCCACCCCCGCGCAGTCCAGCCATGTAGATTTTTGGACAAGTGAGAAATCGAGATTGAATATTGATACTCTAGCTGCAGCACTTGCCGTAAAATTCAATATGAAGGATATTTCTTGTTCAGATATTTCCAATATATTGTTAAAAGATGATACATTGACAAAAAATATTCATTCAATGGAAAAGTAATTTAAATAATTAATAGGCATGTAAGCATAATTACAATATAAAATGTTATTGTTACAAATGTTTTTTATTATGCATTTATAATATTATAGTGTATTCTGTATTATTGTTGCAATAAATACAATGTTTCTTTTATTTACGATATTTTTTTCTTAAATTTATTCGTGTCCTCCTTTTTGTTGTAAAGAAGTTGGTCACCTTATGTTTATAGGATGTAGCCTTGGGCAAAGAATGGCAGCAGAGTCAGCCTATGAAAAGAAGAGAGCGTTTATGGCTCAGGGCTGAACTGTGGAGTCCTTCTGAACTTGCTTGTTTTCTTGCAGACATTTCATTACCACACTAGGTAACACCATCAGTGCTAGAGCACTTAATGAAACTTCTGCAGGAAAACAACTAAGCTCGGAGATCAGTCCAATAGTGCATCTTCACATTTTCAGGGAAAACAACAGTAGATCTGGCTGCAGCTTCATTGTCTGGGTCATTTCTAGAACCTACTCTGTATTTCCCTTCTATTCTTATTTTGCTTGCTCTTCGTTCAGTGAATATTGGCAAGCTAAAAGCAGCTCCAGATGGAACTGGATGGCATGCATGTGACTGGGGCTTAAACCTGTGAGAGGAAGTTCCCATTTGCTTGCATTCCCCACCTCGTAAAAATACCCTTTGTTGAATCAGGGGTACAATAAAATTAGGGAAACTAGAAGACATTTCCCTGAGCAGCTGCAGAGCATGACCCTCCAAGAGAAGATGTCTTAGTGATGCAGCTTCATGCTGTGAAGAAAGCATATCAAATGTGTGAATCAACTGAAAGTAAAAGCTAAGTGCTGATACTTGCAAGGGCTGTAATCCTTTATTTCAACAGTGAAGACAATTAGTTTATTAAGAACATGATATGATTCTTAATATAGGCAGACTTGATTTATTTCTTATCTGGTATACAAATGACAATATAATGCAGATGTCCAGTTTCTAGAAATACTGACATAGTAATCAGTGTTTTCTCTTTTTTTTTTTTTTTTTTTGTCTTTGATAATATATGGGTGTCCCAAGTATGTGTTAGTACACTGCATAGTGTGATGCAGGTAACAAATTTTTTGCTTGCAAAGTAATATGTAGCTTAGAGGCCTTAGCTTGCATAAAATAATATATGCATGATGCATACTGGGTAAAAATGGCAAAGCTGACGAGTGTTTTCCTTAATTTAACAGGAATGGTACAAATAAAGCTGATAATCCTACCTATACCTCTTGTATATGACTTAAAAGTATGTGGAATATGTTCTACCAAAATCATGATGGGCAGCAAAGGTCATTATCTAAGGGCTCACTTGGGGACAACCTTGGTATGTAGTAGATTCCAATGTGGAATGTAAGAAGAACAAAAGAATGATGAAATAAACAAATGAAAAAGAATAGTTATTTGCGCTTCTGTGATACTAAGCAAAAGGGAGCCTTGACAGATCTAAATGAAGGTAGTGGACTTATGTACACATTAGACTTACGTCTTATGAACTGGACTTCATGAATACATGTAGGGGAATAAAATAAATGTTTAATTATGAATGGAAAGGCTATGAATTCTTAAAACATAGATAGTTATAGGTCTGTATCAAACTAAGAATCCAAAGGTTGGTGACAGTGGCCTATTACATTCTAGAGCAGGGGTCTTCAAACTTGGCCCCTTTATGACTTGTGGACTTCAACTCCCAGAATTCCTCAGCCAGGCATGTTGGCTGAGGAATTCTGGGAGTTGAAGTCCACAAGTCATAAAAGGGCCAAGTTTGAAGACCCTTGTTCTAGAGTATTGGGAAAGTGGAAGAACCAAGGATGGATTTGGGGAAACATGAATACAACAATTTAGGGAAGTAAACAAATCTGTTAGTGAGTTGAAACCAGACAAGGGACATCTAGGAACAATGATTATTGGGGAGTATCTGCCTAAAAAACAAACAAGCAAAACCTTTTGTTTCAAAAATGTGATTTAGGCATCAGTCTATTCATATGCACACAGAGCAAGGAATTAATGCAAATTGAAAATAATGACTGATCTGATTGTTTATGATGAAGCACTGAGAACTAATGAAGGATGCAAGGATGATCAGAGATTATTGGCAGCATGAAGAGTGCATTTTAGGGGGAGGGGAAGAGAAATGGAAAAAAGAAACAAGAATGAATGCAGCATGTCTACAGGAAGTGGCAAACATTAAGTATTAGAAGGAGGAATAATCTTGCAAGATGTTATGCATAAATAAAGAGAATGTAGGAGCTGATTGGAACAGAGTGAGGACACACGATACAGAGAGCGACAGAATTATTTCCTATTTATGCTAATAGGTAATATAAAAAAATACTCAGCAAAATAAGGAAATAAAGAAAGCTATTAATTAGGGGAGGGGTGCAAGTAACAGAATGATTAGTGAAAAAAATGATGAAAGCAAGAAAAATATTGTATATATAATATAATATATAAATAGAGAGAAAGACAGTGGCCAAGGTAGTAAAAGAGTCCATAGTAAAAGAGGCAGAGAAAATAGAGGCAAAAATGGAAAGGCAAAAAAGAGTCTCTAATATAGTGAATGGAATGAAAAATAAAAACGCTGAAATTATTTTAGATGAAACTAAACTGAGGGAAGGGTGACTATAGAATGTTAGAAGTTCGCATTGGAAAGATAGTGATATGCAAAAGATTGGAACTGAAACAAATGCTATAAACATTAGTATGCAAGAAAAATGATGAAAAAGAAACCATAAAGACTGTGAATGTTGAAAAATTATAAGGCTGCAGGTATAGAGAGGGCAACTGGAAAAAAAATTTAAATATGAAAATAGTTTGCTATATGACTTGATGTGTGTATTGTTTGGGAAAATACAATTAGACAATTATTCTTCTCTGTACCAGTGTTTCTCAACCTTGGCAACTTTTAAGATGTATGGACTTCACTTCCCAGAATTTCCCAGCTAGCGTCCGTGCATGAAGTTGCCAAGACTGAGAAACACTGGCACAGAGAAAGAACAATTATATTCTTCCAGCCAATGAGAAGCATTACTCTATTCAAAGGAAAAAGTAGTCAGGATACATGAAAAAAAAAAAACAAGAAGATTAGTTAAAGTGTGCCAGGGAAGATATTTTGAAGACTGCTGATTTAAAAAGTGACAATGAGCAAATTCATGGCAATCAGGGAATATGGAAGCCACATGCTTGCTGTTTGGCAGCTCCAGATGTATCAATATGAGAAACATATTGGATAAGTTTACTCTACAATTTTATCAAACATATGATAAAACAAACAAATTTCATTTTTTTTAAAAAAAAGTGAAGTAGGATAAGCAGAAAAAAATCAGTGTTAGTTCAATAAAAGCGATTAAAACAAATGAAACACTTAAGTGAAAGAAACATAGCTTGAAATAATATTAATATAAAATTAATTCAAACTTTAATTTTATTATTAAATATAGACTATATGAAAACATATTATAGAGTTTTTTGTTGGAATAGAGAGTGGAACATTGACTAATGAATGCTCTATGAGTGGTATGTGATGGATATAATACTTATCTGAGAATAAATGAAATCCTGAGCATTGAGCAGAGAGTTAAGAAAGGATGCATGAGGACCTTTTGAATGTTTAATATATTTATATGTTTAATAGTATGAGGATTTTATGGAGCTATATCTAGACAATGTCATATTGTTGGCTCAGAACCAGACTGATTTCTGGCAAATGTTGCATAGATTATAATATGCAACAAGATCTGAAGTCTGTCAAAGTCCAAGGTAGTTATATTTAATACAGAAAAGGAAATTAGGCAAGTTATACAAACATAATAAAAAAAAAAGCTAGGGAAAGGAGATGTGAACTTTTGTGTATTTGCTTAGAATGTTAACTGAAGGTGAATGTCAAAGAAAGCAAGACTGTGTGTGTGTGTGTGTGTAAGCGTTCTTCTATCCTCTTCAGAGAAATAGGCAAGTAAGTTGAATTCCGTGGGAATGGGAGGCTTAGAGAGTGTAGGTGGTCAAATAAGAAGGTCAAGAATGAGTAGGAACTGAAAGTATCTGGACTGAATACAAAAGGAGAAAATCAAGGAGAAAGAAATGTTCTGAGGTCCTTCTCGATCCCCCATTAGCACTGGACTTTTATATTATATTGGAGGATAGGGGATCTTTGTTATCTTCAGTTGATCAAGCAGATGCATCCCTCTTTTTGGCATCATTAAGGAATAGTTTGGTAACTTTTGGATTGAACAATGCAATGCAATTGTTATCAGGTGGCCCTTAAAGATGAATGTGGTTACTGCTTTGGAGGCTCATTACCTGGCTGCCTAGTGTTATGTGGTCTGTTACCCCTTTCCCATATTTAAATCATCAAGCGTGCATAGTAGCAAATCCCCATCTAATCCTGAGAGTAAGCTCTGGCATAGCCTATATACTATGGAACAAAATGTTATTAGAGTTAAAGGGAAGCCTCTCCTTGTTACAGTTTAAAGGGGGGGGGGGCTTAACACCTTTTATTTTAGTTTGGTGTTTTTGTGATAATGAATTTAACTGTTATGCTGTTGAATATTAGATAGTGTAGAAACAGAAAATGGAGAGCGTAGCTTGTCAAGCTTTTAAACATAACATAAACAAGATGGGGAAATTGTGGTTTGTTTTTAGTTTGAGGTTTGTTTGTTTGGCGGAGTTATGAAACCAAACTGTCCTGCAAGAGTCTCCCCAGTTTGTGGGATGCTCCAAGCTGGTGGCCCCACAGCTACTACTTCCATTTTTGGCACTTTAAAATATCTATTTTTATTTTCTGCCTTTTAATCTGGAGGAGCCGCAGCTGAAGCTGCTGCTATTTTTGATGTTATCTTGTTGTTTTATTTATTTATCCATTTCAGTTTTATATTGTAAGCTGTTCTGGGAATCTATTTACACTGAAGGCTGGATGTTAACAGCTCAAATTAAATTACATTAAATTACATGAAATTGAAAGATACAGGCTGTCATCTGGGCAAACTAAAATTGGCCTGAAACTGTTCCATGTTTGGGCTTAATGCTGAAGAAGAAATGTTATTGATATTAATTGGAATTTGATCTCATTCAAATGTAAGATTTGATTTCTTTCAGTATTTCCCTTATGGATGATCAGTATTAACTGAGCTCTACAATTATTACAATGTAATTGCCCATTAAGGCTGCTTGAATGCTCTACACACTCTGAGCCTCGGGTGCTATCACTGGCTGAATTCATCCTCAGCCATAACAGGGTTTGTTTTACCTAAGTGAATCTAGCCATTACAGCTTTTCAGTCATGGTTTCATGTTGTCGGAACCAAGGCACTTTGGCTTGTTCAACAAGCCATGATTGAAATAAACCAGTGCAATGTATTGAGGTGGGCTCTGAGTAGCTCTCTACATAACATAGGGTATAATTCTAAAACCAGACATTTCTGATCTCAGTGAGAAGAAGGAAAATTCAACACACAAGATCCTTATGGAAAGGCTATGAGATTTTGGGATGAGAAACCTATAGGCCTCCAGATGTTTCTGCATCATAGTTCCCAGATTGGTCCATGGGTCAGGAATGTCAGCAGTTGCAGCTAATCCACATCTGGAGGCCTACTGGTTCTTTAGCATTTTCCTTCTAAGAGATTTTCACATAAACCTAGAACCAACAACATAATGAACCAAGAGACAAGTCCAAGGGCATTTATGACCTTTTTTGTATTGGCTATTGGCAGCTTTAACCATTTCCAAGATTAGCATTCATAAAGCTGCTCAGCCCTCTTCCTGGTACTGTTTAAAAAGTTATAGTTGGAGATTGAATGAATGTTCATCTGAGGTCAAGCCTACATTCTATCCCGCTTATTTTACTTAGAGACTGCAGCTTGGGAACCTTGTGCCAGGTTCAACAGCTTTCATCCTATTTATTTAATATTCTTGAAGTGTGAAATTTAAACGCAAAAATAAATATTACGCTTCTGGAAATGTGTGCCATCCTTTGCTCTGTACAACATAAGAAGCATACAGTTTGGTGTTTATTTTCACAGCAGCATACTGAGAGTTTCACAGAGGGCCTGCTTATTAATTCCCAGAGGTTGTAGATATCCACTTTACAATGTCTTCTTTTCAAGGTGCTCTCTCTCTCTCTCTCTCTCTCTCTGACACACACACACACACGCACACAAACAACTTCTTGCCTTATAAAATGCTCAGTTGAAATTAATTTAAAGTGAAGCTTTTTTTCCTTGTCTCAATCTAGTAGTAACTGCTAGTAGCTCAAGAGTCTCTTGGTTGAGCTGGACAGCTATAGAAATTGAATAAATAAATAAATAAACTCCCATGAAATGTCATATCCAAGTAATAACCTTGGCCCAGTCACTCTCTCTTAAGTATCACATCTCATAGGACTTTTGTATGGGGGAAAAAAGGAGGAGGAAGGAGTATTAGGGATGTTCACTGCCTTGAGTCGTTTATATTAAAGAAAATACTAAAGGTGGGATAAAAATACACACAGGAGAGGATGGCAATTACACAATTAACATCATCCTTCTATGAGACCTGAAGGGATTTGGGTTACAGACTGGTCAGAAGTGATTTGAAAAAGGGGGGTAGTGTCCAATGATGACATCTTTCAAGGCCAGCAGAACTGGCATTAATCACCACTGGGACCCAGTCACATGCCATTTTCCAGAAAACCTTCACCAACTGGGGGAGCGTAGGTCCAGGTTACAAGTGGCAGAGTTCACTGCTGCAGAGATTCTGTCCACTTCCTCAGAATTCTGGAGCTCTGGACATAAAAGAGTTTTGCAGTTTCTTCTGAGAAAGACGTGTGAGATATTTTTTTGTGCGTGGGTGGCATTTGGTTGTTGGTTATCATCTTTAAAGCCATGCATGGCATGGGTCAGGCTCTCTGAGAAACTGGCTCAGTCTGATAGGACTACCCTGCCCCACCCATGCTAGCAGAAGGAGTATGGTGTGGACCCCATCAGCCAAGGAATTTCAGCTATCTAGAAGGTCTAGAACTAGAGCCTTTTCTGCCATGGCTCCTGCATTATGGAACATTATGCCCCCTGAGGTCAGATCCTCTTCCACCCTTTTGGCCTTTAAGACAAGGCTGTGTCAACTAGCCTGGGGCCTCAATGGGAGGGTAGCACATTGGAGGTGGCTGTTGGAGCAGATAACGCCCCACTTCCTCCCTGTGTGCACTCTGCTCCCTCTCTCTCCATCCTGCTTAATTTTATTTTATTTGAATTTCAAATTTACGGCCCTTATTTATTGTTTTAATGTTTTATAGTGCATTTTAATTGAATGCCTATAAGCCTCCCAGAGTTGTCTTTGGCGGGATGGGTGGCATGCAAGTGTAATAAATAAATGAATGAATTAATAATGTACAAAATCCCCACAAGATCTCCTGAGAAATGGAAATGTTGCCAATTTGACATACTATAGTTCATTACTTCCTACTCTGCTTGACAGTGTCTTTATGGAATTTCAGCCATGAGTATCTTTCCCTGACTTTTCTGGAGTTGTCCGGAAAGGTAGTGTTTTCCCACTAAGGCACTTGTTTCTTTTCAAAAGAAAAAAACTGTGACCTTCAATTATATCATTCTGGAGTGGTTTACAAAAGAGGCCAGAATGTGGTCAATTGGAAAATGTCAGATGATGTCCAAGCAGCCTGAAGGTGAAAAAGGCTGTACAGCTTTGTCCCATGAAGGGAATAGCAGAAGAAATCCAGACCAGGACAATTTAGGTATCTTCCTAGCCTCCACAAATTCTTCTACTCCCATTTTGAGCTCACACTTCCTCCAGCTGCTTTCTTCAACCTGAATGCTCTTGAACTTGGGGTCCTGGGTATGTGACAGTGTGTTTTCCTGATTGTGCTAATAGATGATTTTGTGGTTTCTCTCAACTGCCATGTATATTTTTTTTTGTATATGTACGTGTACATGTGTACATCACTTGGTATAGTGATGAAGGTACGATGCTAGAAACTGGAGGAAGACCATGACCAACTAGGGTGCAACCTTCGGCCAGTCACACCTTCTCAGCTCAAGGAAGTGGTCAAGGGCAAACCTCTTCTGAAATCTTGCCAAGAAATCTCAGCCATTTGGAGGTCAGCAGGAAATTAGAGAAGACCAAGCTAAAGGCGGCTATCTTCCCTATATCCTCATTCCTCTTTTGCCACACATCACCCTCAACTTTGCAGAAGCTATGTCCTAAAACAGAGGGTCCCTTCTAGAAGATGTTTGCTTACAGATACAATATAAAAGCACTGGCAAAACCTCAGCTGATGCTTTTCAGCACCCCATACTGCTATGTCTTGACCCAGGAAACAGGGTCACTGGCTATGCTCAGTGCATCACATCACCAGATAATAAAAAAAATGTTCTACCTTGATCAGATGCATATCTTGAGTAAAGCATTAGAACAATACTATGGAGATTCTCAGTCACTCAAGTCATAGTTGTTCCAAAGGTGCTTTTTCAAGGGGCAATTGGACTTGAACTGAAGAAGCTTCTTGATGTGAAACAAAATGTCTTCAAGGAAAAACAAAAAAATTCCAGTTGCCTCTTGAAAAAAATAATATTATTGCCAGAACCTAATTACATTCTCCCCATAGAGCTGATTTGTATTATAAGTCAACAGATACAGGGGAAATTTGCCTGATTTCAAGGACATAAACGTAAAGGTTAGAGAGGGGCACTCAAATATTTAATCCACAACCCTTGTCATATAAGAAAAATGCAGTACATTTGTGGCAATATTGGTTGACTAGGATGTACCGGGAAAAGTGGAAGGGTGGATTTATGGCAAAAATTTAGCTTTGTACAAATATGACTGTATTTTAGAACTATGAAAATGAAATAGAAAAAAAAATAGAAGCAACTTAAACCCATATCTGTCAGACCTTTAACCCCCCCCCCCCAAAAAAAAAGATTGCTTAAATTTCTTCTGCCTTAAGTTAGTCTTACTTCCTTTGATTTCCACAGGTCTTTAAGAGGCGCGACAAAGTGTCTACTGCATTACCAGCAATCTGTATTCAAGGGTATCAAATTGGTGTAAATTTCATAGCACTGTACTGTGCTCCATTTAACCTGTGAGAAATTCAAGTGCAAATGAAGCAATTCATGAACAGAACCCTTGATGCAGAGATGGAGCTTAGGGGGTGAATTTAGTGGTTGGCCAAAGGTACAACACTGATGACCCTGGAATTGAAGGATTTGGTTAATGGAATGAGGTATTCATGCTCTCATATAAAGCTATGGCCATTGCATGTCAATTCAAACAGCGAAGGTGGTATCAAGCAGGGAGGGGCAACTTTGGGTAGACAAGGAACACCCTTACCACTGGGGAGAGAGCCCAAGTCTGCAAAACACATGAGGCTATAATACACATAGAGCTATGTTCTGAAGGAGTTTTGAGGCTTTGCCTACCTCAGTGCTTATTTACTACATTTGTTGCTTACTGTTGTCAGTTTTCCGAAATCATTGTCTTCCAGTCCTAGAGCTCTGTGTTGCTGCTCCTGGATCAATAGCAACAGTTATCTACTCATGGTGCAGTCATCAAAAATGGCAGACAGAGTGGGAATACTTTCTGCAACCTAATAGGAAGTGTGGTGTTCAATAGATCCGGCTAATGTAGGGTAACAGGACTGAATCCCAGTTTGCTTCTGTTTTTTTTTTGTTGCTTTGAAATTTCTCTTTGGACCATGAGGCAAAACTGCAAGATGTCACCCCTACTGGGCCCAATTTTGGAACTGATGGTGACATATTATTCCCCAAATTATTCTAAGTGTTATGGAAAACAAGGGGCCAATTGTACATGGGAAACAAGGGGCCAATTGTATGAAATGCAAGTCATGATACTGTAAGTTAGGACATGTGTTCAGTGCTGAAACACCCAAGGCAAAGGTGAGGTTTACATAGTGATACCTCTGCAGGTGTTTATTTGTTGTTATGACGGTTTACTTGTGGGTGCTGATGTTGCTGTTTGATGGAAGAGGGTTCTATGTGTATATCCAGTATCTCCATGTATGCATTTCCCAAGGAATGAATTGCTTACTTTTACTTGAAATGGGAATTTGTTTGATTAATATAACAACTTATAAACAACAACAGACTTCAGTTATCAAAAAGACAGACAGACAAACAAACAATGGAATCTGCAACAAACCATGAAGAGTAAACTCACTGAAGGTTTCTAATCATTTAGCCAGACATACCCTTTTTCATCCATCAGCATCTTCTCATAGACATACTATACAAATTCCCACACACCATTCTATGGTTACATAACACGCTTAGTTCTCATTTGGTTATTTTTGGATTTTTCTTTTCTCTCTAATTTATTACCTTTTCTTCTTTTTTTGGCTTTTTGCAAGAATAGCGTTTTTGCTATTGAAAAAGAACTAAATTCATTTTTAATCTATAAAACAAAGACCAGTGACATAATTTACCAAATATAGTGTGTGTGTGTGTGTGTGTGTGTGTGTGTGTGTGTGTGTGTGTGTTAGAAATTAAATCTCATCAGAGATTTAAAAGCTTTTGTGATTTTAGCATTTCTGGCCAGGATCTTGTGATGTCACTGAAAACACGTAAGATTGCGCATGGTCATGAGATTTAGAATGATTGTGTACAGAAAAGGATGATGCACGCTGGGTGACAATGGAAAAAGTGTCCTGGGTTTGAAGATTATTCAGTAGGGGTAATGGAACTAAGACATATATGACAAGACTAAGAGGTTCTGTTCTGTTTTTATTGCAGGAACCTTAGCAGTTACCCTAATGCAGGGGGTCTTCAAACTTGGCCCTTTTATGGCTTATGGCACGCTGGCTGAGGGATTCTGGGACTTGAAGTCCACAAGTCATAAAAGGGGCAAGTTTGAAGACCCCTGCCCTAATGCTTCTTGGTAATGTCATATTGGATTGCACTTCTGCCACTATGCTGAACTTCCCATTCCAAGGTATCCCAAGGTATTTGGATCATTTATGCTTAATCTCTTTTTTAAAAAAAAAAAAAAAAATCTCTTAACACATTGCTTTATAACGGTTTCTGGAAAGAGAGAGAGGGAAAGAGTTATGAGAGAGAGAGAGAGAGAGAGAGAGAGAGAGAGAGAGAGAGAGAGAGAGAGAGAGAGAGAGTTGGGGGGGGTCGATATCAGTTGCCAGCCGCAAGAGCCAACTCAGGCTGCATCCAGTCTGCAACTCAAGACTGGCTGTTCTGCAGTATGTGCCATTTCCAAGCTGTGAAATAATCCTTGCCTTGCGTTTCATCCTTCCCTTTGGGTACCTGCTCCAGTGAATGACCCCCATCTTGCTTTGTGCATTTGAGATTTAAAGCTGGCTGCTAACTACGGTGCTTGCATTTCTGACCCTGACTGGTGGGAATTGAACCCAAGTCTCTCAAGTGCTGTAGGATCTAATTAAAATGCATCTTATTCCAAGAAAGACTCATTACCTTTTTTGATATTTATATAAGGGGATGTCTAGCATAATGGTTAGTAACTAGGAATAAAAGTTTCCTTTCAGGAAGAAAAAAAAATCCAGTGGGACTCAGAATTGGATACAGATTTTTAGCCTTATAAAAATGTGCAACAGATGATTATATGGAGGAGCTTCGTCTGCCTCATGCAATTTGTTGAGACAGTTGTTAAGTGGCTTTTGCCCCATTTTACAACCTTGCCACAGTTGTTAAGTGAATCTGCAGTTGTTAAGTTAGCAAGTGAATATTGGCTTATCCTTTGACTTTGTTTGTCCGAAGTTGATCACCTGACCCTGGGATGCTGCAACTGTCGTAAGTATGACTCAGTTGCCCAGCATCTGAATTTTGATCACATGATCATGGAGATGCTGCAACGGTCATATGTGTGAAAAACAGTCATAAGTTACTTTTTTCAGTGGCATTGTAACTTCGAACAGTCACTAAATGAACTGTTGTTAGCTGAGGACTACCTGTAGTTAGCTGGACTCTCCTTTCCCCACCCCCATCACTTCTACTTAAAAGAAATTTGAAAGGGGTCAGTTTATTCCAATGGATGCAATCCATATCTTACCTAAATAAGTGGGAGTAGCATGCTTAGCTTTTCATGGGAGCAAATGAGCTCTTTGGAGTTGACCAGCCTTCCTCTTGAAGAGGCAATATTTCTATAGGGCTGGCCATTGGTCCTTGCCTCCATCAGTTGCCTATCTGAGGGTGGCGCACTGGTTAGAATGCAGTACTGCAGGCTACTTCTGCTGACTGCCGCTACCAGCAGTTTGGCCGTTCAATTCTCACCAGCTCAAGGTTGACTCAGCCTTCCATCCCTCTGAGGTCAGTAAAATGAGGACCCAGATTGTTGGGGGGCAATATGCTGACTGTAAACCGCTCAGAGAGGGCTGTAAAGCACTGTGAAGCGGTTTATAAGTCTAAGTGCTATTGCTATCTATGCTATCTTCCAAATTAAAGAAGCTTTTGTGTTATAAGAAGCTTCTCAGAACAGCTATACCATGACCCCTAGTGCAGGCTGGTCATTACTGGGAATGATGGGAACTGAAGTCCACCACTCTGGAAGATCACCAGAATAGAAAAGAGTGTTCTAGAAGAAAAGCAGAAGTAGGGAAAAAATTCCATTTCCTACTAGCTGGATAACTGGAGGGGAGATGATTTTGTGCCCAACTCTGCTGCATCGGGCAATTAACATTTCTGATTAATTTATCTGGACTGATTCCATCATTTTTTCAGTATTCAAATGGGACAGATTTAATCTGATTTGGAAGAAAAGGAGTGCGGAAATTCAATATGAGTTGGGAGAAGAGGCCCTAATAAACTGCTGCAGTGCTAAAGAATGGTATATGTTAATTAATTAATATTTAAGACTGACAAATCATTAAGGATCTGAGGATCTACAGAGCCAACCCTTGGATCCTGATAGTTTGGTTGATCTGAGGCCAACCTGGTCAAAGGGCCTCCATAGCAAACAATTAAGATAAACCTGGAAATAAATGGAATACATGCCCTGCTTGATTCTGTGTTCAGAATTAGAATAGGCTGTTGAAGGTAAGCTTTGGAATAGTTAATAAGGTGAAGAAGAAATATAATCCTCCTTGAACCAATCACCACTATTTTCCTCCTTGTCCTTCAGGAGAAGCCACAATGCAAAGAGGGCAAAATTATACTAGAACACAATTCACATCATTTGCCATCCTATGCACACTATGTACTTTTTGGATGCATTCTGTACTTTGGGGATGCAAAGAGTTTTCCATAGTTACGGATGGAAAATGCCCACATTGACAAGTTTCTGTGCTTCAAAGCAAGGCACCCATCCTAGTTCTGGTATTCTTTTTCATAAGACGTAGCACAGAGCACAATTCACTGGCTTCCTTAGCAAGTTAATATTGGAATGAGAGAATTCAACGTACAGTTGTATAAAATGTACTGTTTTACAACTAACTTCCATTAATCAAGTCATTTTTAAAAGTAAGGGTTCTCAGACATTGCTTGCACTGTGCATATGTCTAAATAAAAGATCACTTTATCTTTTATCTTTCAGTAAAAATAGAAGACCAGCCTTTCCATAATTTAACAATTATTGATTAGAGTTCTAGTCTCAGGGGTAGTGTCACAAAGAGGATTTCCAATGTCTGGCAGCTAAACGTGTCAGTTGTGACATTTCTAAAATTCTGTTTATACATCTATAGATTAGGAAAAAATATTTTTGAACATGCTTTCTCTAGTTTTCTACTGTACCTTTCAAAATATTGTTGCTATGGGTTACAGAATTGTCCAGCTCAATAATAAAGGCTATGGCCACCTTGATGGGAAGGACTTATATGGTTCCTTTCAATGTAATTGTTCCTGCTTTCTTTTCCAATTCTATATTCTGCCATCACTCATGAAACGAACACATGCATGGAGTAATATTGTATGAGGTCTGACTGCCTTCTGAAAGAAAGAAGGATACGAAGACTAATACCTAAATCAGACAGTTTAAAGCAAATCAAATCAAGATTGAAATAGACATCAGAAGTGGGTTGAATTAGGCAGTGTTTCTGAGGACCGTCTGGGTCAATCAGTCACCAATAACCAGCATGTTTACTGGCTAGCAAGTGTGTACACTTATTTTTCATTGGCTAATCGTCTCCACTTAAACCAGTGGTTCTCAACCTGTGGGTCGGGACCCCATTTGGGGTCGAATGACCATTTCACGGGGGTCGCCAAACCACGCTGTCTGCCATTTTTTTCCCTTTTCCCTAGCTGCCCTACTCCCTCTTATTGGTGGCCACACCCACTTGGGGGTCACCACAACATGGGGAACTGTATTATGGGGTCACGGCATTAGAAAGGTGGAGAACCACTGACTTAAACGTAAATTAGAAGATAGAACTTATTTTAAAAAAGAAACATATACAATTAGATGCTGGATTGCTGCTGGGTCTTATGTTTAGATTTGTAAGGGAAAGCACTCTATTATACTCAAGCAGGGGAGGAGCACGAACACCAGTTAGGGCTGTGCAATGCTTTGGATTGAATTCTGAAAAGATGTATTTTTGTACCTCAGGTATGAATGCAATACTGTGTCTTTTCCAGGGATAAAACAGCATTTGCAAAAGCGTATGAGAAGTTGTAAAAAGAACAGTGTTTTGCAAAAATGGGAAAGAAAAAGCAAATTAATGCTTTTTTGAGCCTGGAAGCAGAGTGAGGAGGGAATTGCCATCAAAAACAATACAAGCCATCTACAAGCTCTGTTTAGCCATAGTTTGGCCCATCAAACTCTATTTTAGTTGCAAATAAATGTATGCAGATCCAGATATATGCCAGTTCGACTTTTCAAGTGGGCCAATGTTATGCTCTCTGATTGGTCCACAGTCAGCTTCAAACTGACTTGAAGTAATCACTTCTTGTCAGCAGTTGCCTGCTTCTGCAGGCATTTGTATACATGTTGTATTTCATCAGCACATTCATCCTCTCTGACCCGTGCATGTCTAGGAGTAGTTCTGTTCACTCCATCTTCGGCCTGTGTTTTGAAACGCCATCAGAGAGACAGAATTGCTTGCAAATTAACTGCCTCAGCTGGCTTGCAACTAACTTAACTTTCAAACTACATTATTTTGAAGGTCAGCAGTATCCAAATGGTAACCAATCAGTAGGGTAGGGAACAAAAAGTAAATACATTTTTTTTTAAAAAAAAAAATCTTACATCTAAGCAAAGAGAAGAGGGAAATTCCACAGGGAATTTCTTTCCAAATAGGTCCTTAAAATGACTAAAGTAGGAGAGTGTTCCATTTGCTTTGCTGCTGGAGGCGTCTTCCATTCCTGCAAATATAGTTGCCTCTTTTAAAGAAATGCTTACTAAACATAAAGACATGTTTAACCTCTTAGGCAGTGGTGGGATTCAAATATGTGAATAACCAGTTCTCTGCGTGGATGCCGCTTCCGGAAGTCCATTCTGGGCCATGGCAACAAAAAATTAGCTACCGGTTCTGCTGAACTGGTTGAATCTCATCACTACTCTCAGGTAAATAAAAAAAAAACTTGCATGGTGCCAACTATCTCTCTTAAGTAAATTAGTCAGCTTGTCAGCTTGTCAAAAAGAACAGGAAAATGAAGGAATGGCGGAACTGCAGGTAGTCCTCACTTAATGACCACCCTGACACGGGTTACTATGAAGTTACAGTGGTACTGAAAAGGAACTTTACAGCCAGTCCTTGCACTTCCCAGCTGCCTTCCAACAAGCAGAATTGATGGAGAAGCCCACAGTGAAATCATGTCACAATCACAGGCTCTCTCATTTAATGACTGCATAACTTAAGCCATGGAGTTGCCAGTTCCAATGATGGGTCATTAAGTGAGGATTTCCTGTAACAGCATTTAAACTCTTATGTCTGAATGAAGCCTTTAAAAATAGGACAAAACTGTATGAAATTAGGTGGGGCACCAGATGTGGTTGGTAGAAACCCATTCAAAAATAGCCCAGGGAACATTGACAGACATTTCTAAATCAATGAGAAGGCTGTGTAATTTGGCAGTGAAAGTGTTGAACACAGAACCAGCTTGAAATGCAAGTCCACTATTAACCATGGAGGCTCAGGAGTGACTTTTAGGTAATCAATAAGTCTTGGTCTAGTCTACATTGCACTGTTGTTGGAGGAAAGTATAAATCTAAATTGTTGCTGATATTATTAGCCATACTTTTGAAGGATATATGCATATGTTCATATAAATGAGACATGCATGGCGCTGTGAACAATATATCTGTATAAGTGGGTTTGTGTCAAAAGCTTTCATCTTAATACATTCAGCTGGAAACCCAGGGAAATGTGCTTGGATATCACTTTATAATTTTAGGATTCTGTTTACATGTCTCAAATTTCCAGTACTGGCTTTGGCTCAGTGAAAACAGCTGCTGATAGAAACATGTGCCTTAAAGTATTTGTTGGGACAGAAAATAAAGCAAATCTTCATGCATCCCCAGTTTCAACACCAAATAAAGCACTCAAGTTTATATTTCTTAATTAAATCCAAGTTGGTACATTATTTCTTGGAAACAGGGAACTGTGCCCAGGCAATTGTGCTAACTGACAATGTCAACTCTGTAGGAGATCAGATTATCTGTTAGCGAAGTAAAAGGGAAAGTTTCCTTGGAAAAAGGCCAGCTTCAGATGGGGGAGTGTGTGTTTAAAGCCTTGGAAGTTACTCTAGCAATAGAAAAGATTAATAATTTGCACATGTGAGATTCTTGGCAAGCAGGATACAGCTGTAAAGAATTAGCCCCTCTTGAGAGATGTAAAAACATTGAGCAGCTGAGAAAGAAAAGAGGATAGGTTAGTAAAAAGTGAGGCTGGACTAATACAGATGTCCTAGAAGAGAAAATATGTAAAGTGGTTTTGGGGATTAGAATGCAACTGAAGCATGAACCAGCCTCAGTAATATTTTGGATGTGGATAAAAAGGACAACCAAAGATGAAATAAACTGACTCACTGTGATTCAGCCTTCAGAACTGTTTAATGGTAAACATGTTCCCTTGAGAAAAAGGGGCTCGAGCAATGTGGCCTCCACTTAACATTAAACAGCAACGGCTTCATTTGGAGAGACTGCAAAGGGGCATCCTGTCCTTCTTGAACACTTAACAGGGCATGACAAGTAGTTCTCCACTTACAACTACAAATGGGATTAAAATTTCTGTTGCTAAGCAAGATGGCTATTGAATGAGTTGTGCCCAATTTTATGACCTTTTGGGCCATAGTTGTTAAGTGAATCACTGCAGTTGTTAAGTGAATTGTGCTAAGCAAATCCACCTTCTGTTGTGATTCCGTGCCAGCCAGTGGAGCCGGCAGCTGAGTCCGGGGAATCAGAGGAGGAGGAGGAGGAAGGGCCTGGAGAGCCATCAGAGTCGGAGGAAGGCTCTGATGAGCTCCAGGACTTACAATCGGATGAAGAGCCTGGCCCCTCCACTCGTGCTCAGGCTGAGACCTAGTTGTGCTAGGAAGCTGAGTCAGACTCAGCTGGAAGACATCACAGCTGGAAGACATCATAGACACTCACAAACGCAGACAGGCAACAAGAGCAAGACAGAGGGAGGCAATGGGGCGACTCGAAGGGAGGAGGAGAAGGCACTGAGAAGCCACGCCTTGGAGGGAAGTTGTGGGCGGTGCTGGTTGCTGAAGGCAACCGTTTGCAAAGGACTCAAGTTTCATGGAATCATGTTCTGTTTGTCTTGCCTGTGCACAATTCTCTATTTGAATCATGTTCTGTTTGCCTTGGGACAATTCTCCATTTGCATCATGTTTTGTTTGCCTTTGCTTTTGGAACATTTTGCAGGTCTATACTTAATTGATAAAAGAGGTTTGTTTTTCCTGTATTTCCAGCCTACTTGTTAAAAGAGGGGTTTGTCCTTGTGAGTTAACAAGGACTCAATAGGCTGGGACAGTACACCTTCCCCCATTGGCTTTGCTTGTCAGAAGCTGGCCAGGAAGATCCCAAATGGTGATCATGTGACCCTAGGACATTCCAATTGTCATGAATACATGCCAGTGGCCAAATGCCTGAATTTTGATCATGGGACTGTGAGGAATGCTGTGGTGATGATAAGTGTGAGGCCCTGTTGTAAGTCACTTTTTTTCAGTATCATTGTAACTTTGAATGGTGACTGAATGAAAAGTTGTATGCCAAGAACTACCTTTGTATTCACAATTTGTGCTTATTGGACTCTTCACCCTGAGGGAAAAGCCCACTGGCATATTTATGATTCAAATTCCTGGCAATGTTTAAAAAGCAAGTCTTCAAGAGTTTGGTTGTGGTGTCATCGCAGCAGAATCTGTAGCATTTTGTTAAGCTAATCCTTTGCACATTGATGTAAAACTAAGCCCATTTCAGGAATGAGCTTTGTATACTGAGCTGATTTGTTTTCTTCTTGAGGCAGAGATAGCTCAATTCCCAAACAGATTCCAAATCCCTCCTTGTAACATGCTGTAAGTGTTACAAGGAGGAACTCAGAAGAGTTTCTGATCTGATTATGTAATAAATTCTGCTCGCACCTACGCATGTCAAGGTCTTTGCAGATCTCAAAGGTTAGGAATAAGAGAAGTCCTATCTAATATACTTGCCGGCAGTGTCATCATGCAAAAATTGAACATGTTGTCGTTATTATAACTAGGGATGGACACCTATGAGCAGTGCTTTTTTTCTAAAAAAAAAAAAAACAACCTGCCTTGCCTACCCTTCAAGGTTCCATCCAAAAAAGGTGTTGGAACTCCGTTCTGGGCGTTCTATGAGAAAAAAAGCCCTGCCTATGAGACACAGATGTCCTCTTACCTTATTCAAGGATTATTCCTGACCAGAATTTAGCCTGAATTCTCATTGTACTGCCTGGGACTCCTGGTTACACAAGATACTTTTGCTCTGGATCCTCCCTATATCAGTCATTGCACCCAGGATATTCTCTCTAATTTCCAAACATGTCCAGTAGTTAAAATATTGGGAGATCCTAATTTATCTTCAAGAGCCAACTGAACGAAAGATTGAAACTCACATATACACATGCACCCAGGTCTTGCAAATGTATATACCAGAGAAGATGTCTTAAAATGCCTCTCTAGACATGTATATTTTATTTGACAGGACTCTGAAATGTGCCCTGAAAGTCCCCTCTGATTCCACTGTGGCTCCAGAAGGGCCTAACAGAGGTATAATAGATTTTCCTTTAATTAGAAACGAAAGGAATTTAGACACATTGTTGAGGAGTCAGCATACCCAATTAAAGTGGAAGGAAACATTTGGTGTTCCCTTGAGATGAAGTGCAGGGGAGATCATTTGTGATTATGTCAGTTTCCTCATCTGATTAAAAACTGTTGCAAACATATTCCATAAGAAGTCTCATTTGAGTCAAATTTGATTTCTGGTGACTTCATCAACTGTCTAGGGATTTGTTTGGTGACATTTTTTTAAAAAAATCAACAATATAGCAGTGGCTGATTATTGCCTTATTTTAGGAACTCAGCCTTCATATCTAGAATTTCTTGCTAATCTTCCACCTACGCACTAGTCAGGTCTGACCCTCCTTAGATTTTGTCTGCTCGGTGCTACCAACTACCTGGGGAATCAAGAGATAAATTAATCAGTTGAAAAGTCAGAAGCATTTCCAAAGAAATTCTTTGCCAATGTTTTATCTTTCTCTACTCTGGTCCCATTCTGACTGTGACATCGGCCTTTTTGTCCCAATACATCCTGCACTTTGCATTATTTCTTTGGCATGGCTTAATTGTCCTTGAATATGCCTCTTTTGTGCCATTTTAGTGGTCATAATTAACCTGGAATCTTGTGTTGTACTTCCCCAGAGACAAGAGAGAGAGAGAGAAAAAAAAAATAGAGTGTATTTGCTATATAATCATGGTGAAGGCCTGCAACTTGTCTACTGCTGGAGGCATCTCTGATAAGTTGCTATCAGTGTCTCCAATCTGATGGTGGCATGATGTAAATTGGCAAAAACAACTGGTTGGGTTATAGCTGCTGGAAATCACCTGCCTTCCAATTTCTTCATTCATGATATTGTAGCAGTTCTGTGGAATCATAAGACCACACTAATATCTCCCACCCTTTTCCCCCCTGTGGATTAAAAATATCTTGTCTCCTACTGACCCAGCTCATACTTTTCCTGATAGACCCCTCATCATTTTGATAGCCCTTTTCTGAACTTCTTCAATTTGTCATGGTCCTTTTGCACTCTGGGGTACAGAGTTGGACACTAGATAAATGACCACTTACCAAGGCAGAGTATCACTTCCTTTGACCTGGACTCAATACTCATATTGATGCACCCAAAGATAGCATTTCCTGTTAAGCTGCTGCATCGCCCTCTTGACTTGTAATAAATAATGATACTTTTTCACATGTTTTACTGACAAATCTTCCTTATTTTGTGCCTTATATTTTACCATTCATATGCAGAGCTTTCTAATTTTCCATTAAATTCCATCCTATGCATTTCAGCCCAATGCTCAAGTCTGTCTAGATCTTTGTGAATCTTCTTTCTTTCATCTAAAATATTAACCACCTCTCCTAGTGGGCACTCCAACACTGAAGATTTTTAAGAAGAGACTAGACTAGTCACTTGTCTCAAATAGTATAGTTTCTCCTGCTTGAGCAGAGGGCTGGACTAGAAGACCTCCATGATTCTATTCTATTCTATTCTATTCTATTCTATTCTATTCTATTCTATTCTATTCTATTCTATTCTTCTATTCTAATTCTATTCCATTCCATTCCATTCTACTCTATGCTCTACTCTACTCTATTGTTCATCTGGAAACTGTGACACAACTTTCTCATTTAAGTCATTGATAAAAATGTTGATACACACAACAGGATCCAGGAGAGAGCGCTAAACACTTTCTTGATAATTCCATCCAAGTTGAAGTGGAACATATTTGATGAGTGATCTGTTGATCAAATGAGAAGTAATCTAGCCCATATTTTGTCATTTTATGGAAGAGAATATCACATAGGTGTCCTCAACTTACAACCAGTTGCTTAATGGTTGGTTGAAATTATGACAGGCCTGGAATGAGTGGTATTCTATGTCTTTGGCCTTCCCACAATCTACTAAGTTAGTAATTCTATCAAAAAAGGCAGTAAGAATAATCTGGCACAATGTCTTTGTGGCAAACCCATGCTGATTTCTATTAATTCTAATATGCTTAAGTGGTCACAAACTGCTGAATAATAAACTATGTAAAGATTTTGCTCAGTATAGACAATATGCTGGCAGGTCTGTAGATTCCTGAATTCTCCTTCTTTCCCTCTTTGAAAGTAGAAATGATATATGCTTTTCTTCAGATCTCAACACTGTTCTGGCTGTCCTCAACAATGATCAAGGATGGTTCTACTATCACCTCTGCTACTTCTTTTTGTACCCCAAAATATAACCCATCTGTATTGGACACTTGAATTAATTTACCTTAGGTAAATTCTTGCTTCTCCTTGGCTAGCCAAAATTTCTGTTCTCTCATTCCTTTCAAGGAATAGTTTAAATCATCTAGGGCTCCATTTTACTTCTAGGGGAGGAGAGACACAAAATAGGAGTTAAGAAGCTCTCCCTTCTCATTATCCCCTTTTATTGGATCACCAATTTCTCCCCGCCATGGGTCAATAATTTCTTTGGCTTTGCTTTTATTTCTAACATACCAAAAGAGCTCTCTCTTTTGTTATTTTTGATAACTCTCACAAGCCTCAGCTTATTCTGAGCTTCAGCTTTTCAGACCCAATTCCTCCAGTCATGAAGACTATCTCACATTCTCCTTTGGCTAAGCTCTCATTTTTCCATTTTCTGAAATCTCATGTTCTGTTTGGCATTTTAGAAAACTCTGCACGTATATCCATGCTGCCCTTTTTAGATTTCTCCCATTTTTTTCCTTCTTGTAGGGATTGTTAATGACTGCACCTTCAGTATCTCATTTTATAGACGTTCCCATTTTTCCTGGACACTTCACATAGAGGTTTTATAAGACACACTATACTATTCTATAGGATTATTTCTGAATGCATTGTAGCTATTGTTGTGAGGAAACATAAGTAGAATTCTACCAATCTCTTGTGGCCTGAATTTTTGGCAGCATGCCCAATATTACAATCTTACTTCTTGTTCTCATCTCATATTAACTCATGTTCTTGTGTCATCAATCCATCTAGTATTGCATCATGCTTCTGGTGAAATTTCCAAAGAATCTTTTAAATGCCACCCCTGTGAAGAGAGTGATGAGCTGCAGGTGATATTCCACAGGGCTAGGTCACCTAGCTAGGTATTCCATTTGCTTTCTTTTCAGTTAATATAATGGCAGCAGGTACCAGCAGAATGTGGGAATTTATTCACTGAGTAGAACTGTGTTTAGGGTCATAGTCTCATCTATGACGTGCAATTAGGACGTGTCTTTTGACACTGCCACAATGAATATTCAAATGTGAACGAGTAACCACTGTGGAACAGATGGGCAAATTCCTCCTTATTTCACTAGTACGGTACAAAAAGTAGTTGTGTCTTCTTTGCATAGCTGAGCAAGAAAAAAAATTAATGCTGGCAATGCTTGCATGCAATTAAACTCTGTATTTCTGCTTGGAAATATCCATTCGATAACATTCAGAATGAAGCGTTCCTAGATTTGTAATCATGAGTTGTTTCCTTAAGGGGGGGGGAATGAAAGGGGCTGGAATAGATTGGAAGTGCTGTCAGTTTGATTGGCAGTTTTTTTAAAGGAGCAGATATTTGTAAATGGTATGCAAACATAAAATGCCCAACACTTTCAATCAAAGCAACATGAAAGCCATTGATGTTGTCTTAAAAAGCAATGCCCCGGTTCAAAACAAGGATTTCCCTCCCCCATAGAAGACATTGGCCTTAAATGATTAGGATTTAATGGCCTTGTATATTAGATTAGACAGATAAATAAACGGTTTTATGTTGTGCTCCACTAAGATTTGGATACCGAGATCACTTGTTGACAGCATGCAGTACCTATTTTTTCCCCCCTCCTGCTCAGTTGCTCTTCTTAAGACCCAAGAGAGGAAGATAGTTTTGTAAAAGCTCTCTCATATCCTTTCAGCTCTTGAGACAGATAATCATCATAAAGTCACTTTCTTCAGCAGACAAAAACTGTCACTGACCCAGTCACTTGCATCTTTAAATGTATCATATTTATTTATAAAGAAGAGGGTTGGGGGAAAAAAATCCCATCTTACCAGGTAAAAAAGAAAAAAGGAAAGCACAAGAGAGATCACTTCATTCAAACACTTGAATTTTTCCTGAAGTTGTCTTATAAACTATAAAAATATACCCATATAGTTTAAAAAGCTATAATCACGCTTCACACAATATATTCTTAAAATACCATCCATAGCTCTGGATGTGGAAACTCAAAGGTGGAGCTTGCATTGTTTACTTATGTTCTACTTTTGCTATATACTTATTTTTTATTTGCTAATATTTCCATGGAGGATTATTGAAAGTAATACTGCTTACCAACAGTAATGGGAACTCCATTGCTACGTGGTGTGGTTGTAAGATGTGGTGTCACGTGATTGCACTGACTTACAATGGAGGTTCCAGAAGTCCCAGTTGCCATTATTAGGCAAATCCCACAAGGTTGCAGCATCTTGCAATCATATGATTGTCATTTGCGATCTCTTGCAGCTTCCCCATTGACTGTGCTTCTCAGAAGCTGTCTGTGAAGGTTGCAAATGGTGATCACGTGATCAATGGGATGCTGCAATATTGTAATTGTAGGTTGATCACCAAGCACCTGAATTGTGCTCAAATGACCGTGGGGAAACTGTGATGGCCACAACTAAGAAGAAGACCAGGTGTATGTGCCCCTTGTTCAGTGCCGTTGTAATTTCGAATGATCCCTGAACGAGTAGATATCAAACAAAGTCTACTTATTAGAAGTAGTTAGTTACTAGTTATTAGAAATAATAATATTAAAGCCAATAATTTTATTTGAGTCCATACAAATCAAAGAACTAAAGCAACAATGGCAAATATCTCTTTAACAAAATTGCTTGCCGTTTAGAAATATATGATTTCTAAGATAATTCTGTCATTTATTTCCAAGTTGTGTCACAAATGTGTAAATATTTCCTTTTCCTTGGCATATATTTTGAAATGGAATTGGAAAACATTCATGCCATGTCAAGACACCAAGTATCTAACTACAGAATCTAGAAGGAAAGATGGAAAGGAGGAAGAAAATTGCAAAATAAGTATTTTTTTAAATGAACCTGTCAGGTAATGAAAAATGCTAGACTTGCAAAAGTTGAAAGAGTGACATTTTAATTTCATTAAGTTGTAACTAAAAATGAATCTGGATTTGCAGCAAATACATTATGTAAATATTAACCACTTAAGCAGAAATTAGCCAAATTTTGTGAACACATTAATGACTTCTCCCATGTAAGGGCCTTTTAAATATGTTTCTAAAATGCTAAGTGGAAAAAGTAACAAAATTAAGCCATTTCAGCACGAGCGGAACACAGCATAGGAACAGAGCCGAACATAAAGTAGAGAAAGAAGTTGGAGGCAGAAATGTTCCTTCTTAAAAACAATCTAACCAGCTATGATCATGACAGATAGGAGAAGCAACCTTTTCTCGAACCAAGAGCCTCTGAGGGTTGCAAGAAGAGAGGATAAGAAGTGTAGCAGCCATAAAGATATTTGTACATGTGATAAGAGTGAAAATGGATTTAGTGAGCTCAAAGCTGTCTTGCTCTCAAAAGGACCTTGAGATAGTATTATATTTGTGCTATTCTGGAGCAGCCATTGTTATTTTTAATCAAGCCCTTAATTCAAAATGCCTTTGTTTAAAAATACAGCTTGGGGAAAATAGGGAAGGGAGGAATAAAACCCTCCCCCTTCATACCATTGTGGTTACTGTAAGTTGAGGAAAAAAGTAATAGCGTCACCTGTGGATTTCCCATTGATGCACAGAAAGTGCTTGCCCTTGTTTGACTCCTATATGCATGTTTTCTCAAAGCAACTCCTATTTATTCCTATATTTAGGTAAATTGTGAGGAGGTTGGGGGTTCATGGACAAAAGACAGGCCTATTGGGCTGTGGCTGTGGCCTCATGTTGTGGAACATTCTAGGTCATATGGAATTCCAGGCGGCCATTTTTTTTCCATGTTTCAACTGAGCTGATAGTTGTGTGGTATGTTTTATAGGGGCAGTTTGTCTTATGGCTTTCTTTTTTCTTCTGTATTTGTATTATTATTACTTTTTGTATGAGGCCTAGACTCTAGAGATTGGGGTAGGTTAGGTTACAAAAACTGTAAATAAATAAAAATTAACTAAATTACAGAATAACGTGATATTTTTTTCTTTTTATGAACCTTATCTTGAGAACTTGGTTACCGAGTGGTTCATAAACTATAAGAAACAATAAATGAATGCATAAATGTATCTGGGCTTATAAGCTCAGAATACAAATATAGATGAGTCCACTTGAGCTGACTTAAGTGGTACATGAGGATATGATGAGACAACCTTCTCTGGTTTAACCTCCCTGCAGCAATAATAAAGGAATGCATTAAACATTTGGACTCACTAAATGCTGCACAAAGTATTTTTTTAATATATATTTCACAGATATCTGTTTTTATAACAACTCAGAAAGTAAAGCAAACAAACAATGAACTTCCAACTTAGAAGTCTAAACTTCAGAAATAAAGCAGAGACCTCTGTAGCAGCCCAGACAGTGGGTCTTATGCAATGCATCTCCTTCAGACAAAGAATTTTTGAAGGTTGCTAGAAAAAGAGGTCATTTGGTTCATTAAGGGCCCAATCTTAGAAAAACTGGGGTCCATAACCCACAACCAGAACCAAACCTAGAACAATTCATATGGAAACAACATTATGAACAGAACCTAATTGTAACTCATATTACAGGTAGAGTAAAGGAGAACAAGTTTCAAAGATCTGTACACTCAGTTGAGAAGAGATTTGAGCTATACATTTATTGGCATATATAATATCCTTAATATATGTATGCAAGTAGAGGCAGTCCTCATTTAGTGACCCCAATTGGGCCCAGCAGCTCAGTATTAACTGAATTGGTCACTAATGAAACCATGACTGTGCTTATCTTTACAGACCTGTGAAGGTTGTAAATGCAGGCATTGGATGCAAAGTTACTTTTCCATCAATGGTTGCTAAACAAGGTGGTTACTAAACAAGGACTACCTGCAGAAGCAGCAACTGAATGTAATGCTTAGAAATCTAATCTATCCTATGCTAAAGCGTTGTGCACAGCGAGCAAGTAATCTTCCATAATCCCATCAGGAAGCAGCTTGGATCTGGCAGAACAATATGATTAATTGCCTCTCTTGGTTATTTCAAACTTCTCTATCAAGAGCCAGACAAAATGTGTATATCTATACCCGCATATTTGAAAAATGCTGAAGCATTATTCTTACAGATTTATAGCTTTTGTTGGAGCCACATAGTAGAGAAGAGCACTAGGCAGGGTTCCACTTTTTATTTTCATCTAGATTAGATGTTTTAAATCATCTATTCAGAGGGACTGTCCAGTACTATATTGGCATCATTTAACTTTTTGTGCACGGGAATCCAAACTTGGCATTTCACGTTACATAGTCAAAGCTGCTGCTTACCAACCTAATGTAGACAGATGTCTACGGAGATTCTCAATCATCCAGGTCAGGGTTGTCCCAAACATGTTTTTTCAAGAGGCAACTTTGTTTTGCCTTGAAGACTGAGAATCTCCATAGACATGTGGTCCATAACTAACTTTTAGTACCTCTCCATTTCCAAACTGTACAATTTCTATGTAAAGAAACCTATTGCTTGGACATAACAACATTTAATAGAACACATTCATTCAAAAGCATTGCTTCTGCAAGCCATGACAGGAAATCATTATACAACATGAATTACATTAAAATGAATCTTTCTTTACTAGGACAATTTGCTTGCTTAATCTGTTGATATCCATGGGTGAACACAAATGGATGGATTTTCTCATTTCCTAATAGCTGCTCCCTCCATAAACTATTGCCAGGGATATTTTTTAGGAAATGTATTCTTCTTTTATGGCTTTTACAGCCACCCAATATGTTTTTGCTGTTTCTTGGAGGTTTTAAATGAGGAGAGTGAAATATATTTATTTGCATTTAACCATACCAATAACTTCAGTATCATTTCTCCATTGCTATGTTTCGCCCAGAGACATTCTTTTTAAGAGGCTATAAACCTCAGGGATGTGTCCATCTCCTGCAATGTAATTAATTTTTATTGTATTGCAGACATTTCAGATTTGCTAACTTCTGTTTTCTGAAGAGAGAGAAACAGAGAAAACATAATATACCTACTAATTAAGCAACTACAATGGGAAAATAGTTCAACATATTTTAAGAGTTGGAAGGAACATACCCATTTCCCCTTTCATCAGATAAGCTTTAACAAGTAAAGTTTTTCCCTTAAAAAGGGGTGGGGTGGGGGGGAGGAAAGCAAGATTTTAAATGGTGAATGCTTAAAGATCACTTGAAAGATGTAACTTGTCTTCACTGTTAAATGCTTTTATATGTCTAGTCCCTCTCCAAGAGAAACAGACCAAATTCTACATTGTAATAGAAAAGTAGGTCCTTTCTGTGATCACAATGTCTTTTTAGTATTCAGCCCAAAGGATTCAGAAAGATTACATTTACCATAATTAACATATATGTAAATGGAGATCATGGCTATGAATGATAAATTTTCATAGCAATTTAAACCTTGTTCAAATTAATCAACCATACAGACACTTGATTAATGAAAGGCAGCATCACTTTAAAATGCAACATGTTAATATATATTTCTGTTATCACTGATCAAAGAATCTTTAAACATAAACCAATTAAGCCCAGGGTTCAATCTACATTTTTACTGGTTTAATTCCTACATAATTATAACAGAATCTGGGAGTGGAGGGAGCATTTTACCCTATTTCATATTTATTCACTAAATTGACTTGTAAAGCAGAGACATGCAATGCCTTAATAAAATTTATTCCCAAAGTGTAGAATTGATACTGCCACCAAACTAACAGTTGACAATTAAAGTAGCTTACAGTCTTTTTTGTTTTTTTGCATTTTCAAATATTTTTGGGGGGGGGGAGAGGACTATAGTTGCCACGCATTTGTTTACTATTTCTGAACCTTTAACAAGAGCTCTGTGTGAATAAATTAAGTAGAAGATCTTTCTGTTTAATTTCCATGCATAAAGTTATAAGAATATATTTACTGTAGGGGCAGCAGATACTAAAACTGTAGAATAAATACAGATTTAGCTACCTTATATCTAGTAAATCAGCAAAGTGGAATGCCACTTTGACAAAAAAGAGGTTGGGGGAGAATGAATAAGAACTCCCTGTCTGCCAATAGTAAGCAGAAAAGACAGTTTTGCACTACGGAGTTCATTCCCTAAGGGATTCTCACAGGAATCCAGGAAATTTCTTTTGTTCTTCTAAGAGTCAACAGAGTGGAAGGTGTATTATGTTATGTCTTTCTTAAAGTTACTGGTGGATTCTCATCTTTTTATAGGGTAGGGAAAAATCACATCTGAGAGACAGGTTCCCCAAGAGTCAAGAATACGCAATTTGTAGGCTTTGGGGAAGAACAATTCCATGCATTTAGTGTAGCCCCCATTCTAAAAAGAACACTATTATTACCGAAGAGCTGAGAAGTGCTACTTCTAAACTTATTTGAGTTTTGTTTATTCTTCACAGTTGTGCGGGAATCAAAAAAAGACTTGGATTCTGAAATGAGAATTCTATTTGGATGACATTCCTGCTGACAGGTCTAGGTAAAAAGAAAATCAGCAGAAATTGTCCCATACTTTCCATTCAGCAGAAGCATCTATTAGATTAAACATCTACAGTGAGTAGAAGGTTAAGTCCAAATTGTTGCCCTTAGCCAATATGATTATCCTCCAGTCATGAATATTTTTCTTCCTTTAGTCATACTACAGAAAATCAAGCTATGGTAACAACATATTTGGAGGCCTATGGAACACACTCCAACCTTTAGAAGACCATTTCCTGATCCAGGTTATCTAGAGTCTAAACTGAACACTATTGATTAGCAAAGGGCAAAGGGTGGGTCAGGAGTCCAACAGAGTCTCTGGTAATATTATTTCTGTCTCTTCCAATCCTAATGTAGAAACCAGAAGAGGCTCTTTCAGAGTTCTCCCTCCCCACTTTTATGAAATCTTTTAACCCAGGGGTCCTCAACCCCCTGCCCATGGACCGGTACCGGGCCGCGGCATGCCAGCAACCAGTCTGCACAAACAAGCAAAGTCCCATCCGTGGGATGCAGGCAGCACACAAAATCATGCATTTTCTGGTCCATGAAAAAACCTTTCTCCACAGAACCAGTCATTGGTCCCCAAAAGGTTGGGGACCTCTGTTTTAACACACTCTGTTACATGAACAAAAATTGTTGGAGATGGAAACATGCAGCTTCTGACCTTCAGAAGGCAACTTTCTAGATGTCTCTGCTACAAATGGAGTAGAAAGATTCTAAATTTACCTCTTGGAGCAAATCAGGGGTGGTCAATGTTCATATTTCTCAATTAATTAAAATATAAGCCCCAAATAATATTTTTTATAGTTGAACTCCTTGACAATTGTCTTAACATGGTGCTGCTAAGGTGGCTCATATAGTTAGGATGCTGGGTTGGAGGCAAGCCTATGTTTGAGATCCAAATGCTGCTGTGGGGTGGGGTGAGCTCCCACCCTTCACTCCAGCTTCTGCCAGGGACATGAAAGGGGCCCCCAACTGGGCATCCCCCAGGCAATGGTGATATCACCAGCTAATCCTTTTAACCGGAAGCACCTCAATGCTTCTGACACATGTGTGATGCGATGCATTTTAATACTAGACAAAATATTTAATCACTGCAGTATTATCATTAAAAAAAATAAGCATCACATCATCTCCATTTCTTAGTGTGCTTAAAAAATAAACAATGATAGTTTCACAGCCCTTTCCAAATATTTGCAAGTCTATTATTATTTGCCAGTTAAAAGGAACAATTTTAAATAGAAAACTTGTTGAATGTGTTATTATGAGCAATTCCTTATATTTCATCTTCCTTCCTATCACTCAAGATGAATAACCTAAAATTCATTTCTTCAGTTTATCCATACCAAAAAACCTATTTTTGAATTTTAGAAAAATCGGCAAAAAGATAGTGACTGGCCTCAAATCAACCACTTCCATGGCTAAAAGTAGACTTGAATCTGGATCTCCCTAGACCTAGTATAACAACTTAACCACTACATTATACTAACTCTCTATTAATAATTATAAGCTTCTCCCATAATTTGCAGCTCTTATTAAGTATATAGGTAGATCTCACTTAGCTACTGCCTTGAACAACGAGTATTTGAAATTACAATAGCAATGAAAAAATAACTTTGTGACTAATGCCCACATTTACGACTTTTGCAGTTCACAGTTATTCACAGTTAATATGCGTTGTCCTATGCCTCACCTTTTTTTCATTTTTCCCTCCTCACAGAGGAGAGTTTGCCTAAATAAGATACCTCTTCTTGAGTTGCTTTTCTCTGCCACTCAGTGCATCTCTAAAAAGGGCTAACTGCAAATGAAAAAGTTTAGTTCTGGCTGCTGCCTCTAACTGATAAAACTTTAATCACTTTCACACCTTTAGATTTGCTTGTTTCCTCAGCTGCTCTCAGCTGCAAGCATACTAGGCAGAGCTGGCACAATGGGGAATAAACATCACTCCTTCCAATATGTATTCTCCATTGTGCTAGATTACTCTCTTATAATCCCTTTCTCTCCAATGAACGTAAATACAAATATTAATTCCCTTATCTCAGTGGAAAAGGAAAGCTGAAGTAAAATCATAAGCACAGTCAGTCACATGATTTTCCACTTAATGAGTTTGTCAATCGATGACTGAGTTACTTGTCCCAATTGTAGTTGCTAAACAAAGACAACATGTAGTTCTGTATTATAAGGACACCCAAAGAACACTGAAATTGCTTCCATCTTTGCAGAAAATGTCTATTTCAGATGGTGGGTTAGTGGACCTAGAAGTTTAGCTCTATCCTTTCTTTCACACAATGTCAAATATAATTAATTTAAACATACCATCATGCATCACATATAACATTACTGTCACTTTCTGCTAACATTGCAGTGCAGATCAGCCCATTGCAGCCAGTCTACTGCAGTGAATATGCTAGGGTAAGATGGAAGGAAGGTTGCTTAAAGCTCTGCTATGAGTTCCTCAAAAGTGATATTTGAATTGGGTTTCTCAGCCTTTGATGGTTAGGAGGAAAATTTGAAATGTTATTTTGTGCATTCTCACAAAGGAGTTGCCTGGGGAAGATCCTACCCAGTTGTAAAATGGCTATGGTAGTGAATCTACTCTTAATTCCCTTTGGATTTCCTAGCTGTGTTAAACCGAGAACAATTATCAATTAATGAAATACTGTATGTGTAAGGAATATAGCCTTATTATATACCTTAGAATAATTTTAATACCATTTACTGAAGGAACAGATGAATGTTTAGTTTTTTTATGCAGACAGTGGTAAAATTGTACAGTAACCCGACGTTCTGGAAAATAACAGTCTTGGTTTGGAAAATCCTTGCTTTAACTTTAGGAAAAGAAATTGAATATTTTTACAGATACAAGGTTCTAAAATCTTCATATAGTTCTTGTGTGTGAACTTTCTCATCTAAATTGAACTTCAATTGCTCAATAGTACAACACTAATCAAGAAGGTGACATCACACTATTGTGTAACTCATATCAGTTTTACAAACATACTTGGCAATTTTAAAATTGCATCAGTGTGCATATGGTTTTCTGAATAAACTCTCTGATGTGCAGGATTATTTTTTCCCTGATGATTAATAAGGATTAGCAAGCTTTGTTAGTGGCAAGAATGTTAATAGTGGATTTAGAAACCATCTCTTTAAATATAGAAAATAAATAATATTATAATAAGAATTGGGTTGTCTGTCTTTCTTTCTTTCTTTCTTTCTTTCTTTCTTTCTTTCTTTCTTTCTTTCTTTCTTTCTTT
Organism: Crotalus tigris; assembly: GCF_016545835.1. Lineage (NCBI taxonomy): Eukaryota > Metazoa > Chordata > Lepidosauria > Squamata > Viperidae > Crotalus > Crotalus tigris. Next base: position 919,674 of record NW_024097029.1, read on the forward strand.
CTTTCTTTCTTTCCTCTATAATCACATAATAGAATACTAGCAAAAATAATCTATAAAAGCATAATAAATCATGAGAATAACTAGTATAAAGTCATAATACTAAAATAATATAACCCACAAAGCCAACCATTCTTCATTTCCGGAAAGCTCTCAGGAACATTTCTGTTTTTAACCAGTTTGTGGAAAATTATCACAATAGGCACCTTAGTATATCAGGTAGTATTTATAGTACAGCATTCCCATCCTGAAAAAAAATTCATAAGACACTCATTTTATGGGAGGAAATTACTCAGATGCTTCTTATTTTCTCCTTGAGTCATCCACTCTGATTCATGTTTCTCTAATCCAGCTGTAACAGTACTAAGCAGGATGCCTCCAAAAAAATATTGGGCTTCTATTTTCTAGGATATATACATATCCATCCCACCTTTGTTATTTTTACAAATATGTTGGTGAACATATCCACACCTTCCTCCTCTTATTTTCCCCCAATAAAAACATGAAAGATGGGCTGAGCTACCTGTGGGTCACTTGTACAGGACAAAGGTGTACTTACTAGTAAAAATGATGCTTGAGATTGATGCTTTGCCTTAGAGCATCTAATTTTATTGAAAATCAAAACCATCTACTTTTGTTTAAAAAAAAAAAATTCAAACATCAGATTGAGCAGAGAGCCTGGCAGTACCAAGATCAGTGTCTATAGGCGCACAAATGAAGTAAAAGTCATACTGGGAATCACAACATGAATCACTACGTTACACCAATTGGCCATGCATAAAAATAACCATTCTCATTTTTTTTTAGTGAAGGTTGGAGTTGTGATGAAGAGGCAGCAACTCCTAGAACAATTGTAAACCAGAAGATAAAAAGAAACAAACAAATGCCAAACAGTGGCAAAAAAATGACAAATTAAACTTTCCTCCTAAAGAGAAAGCTCAAGTCATCTCATGAAAATGAAATTAAGTGACCTTAATTTGTGTTTACTAAGGTATGAGCTGAGAAACTGACATATAAATATATTCTTGGTGATTGCCTGGACTAGTCTCTGCAGTTTTTTTGGCATGTCAGAAGTTGCTTGTTTTTACTTTTTTTCGTAGGCTGAGAGAGAGAGTGAGTAACTGGCCGAAGGTCACCTAGCTGGCTTCATGCCTAACGTGGGATTTGAACTCACTGCCTCCTAGTTTCTAGCCTGGTGCCTTAATCACTACTCCAAACTGGTTCATTGTATAATTGGCTTATTATGGTTATTGGGCAGTCTAAAAATATATGAAAGAAACACATTCTGCTTTTAGCTGAGCAGCCCTGAAAAAGTTTGTTCTTTCCTAGCTCTATGATTGACTTGAAAAAGCATTGGAGATTCTCCAGTAATTTTCAAGTCCAAGATACTTCTTTGCCCTGTTTTGACTGCTCACTGAAACATAGGAGTGTCATTTTGGGAGAGCAGCAAAAGAGGGGGAAAAAAATGGGCTGTAAATGTCTTGGGTGAGTGGCCTTGCTATAATCAGCATGGTTTTAAAAACCCAACATAACACATGCTTTTAAAAATCCTGACATTTTTGTGGGAAAGGTGGTAATGTGATTTAATCTTGAATATATCGAAGAGTGGCTTTTGACTCTTTTGCAAATTTTACCACCTTTGTCCCCTGAAATTATCTTTCCTTTCAAAAAAAAACAAAAGCACACTTGCTGACATGTTATCATATTGTTAGCAATTTACTCCAAACTGGTAAACTTTTAGCTATCTTACATTATTGACTTTAGTCCTCAACTTTATTAAGCCAAGATTGGGAGTACATGCTTTATTGTTTTCCTATACATTCACTACAAAGTTCTGTTTCAACAAAGCATGGGGATGCTCATATAGGATTTCATCCACAGAAGCAGAATAAATTTTACAAAAGAAAAAAAGAAGAAAAAAGTTTGGGCAATGTACTCTGTTCTTCTTTGATGAGTAAGGATAACTAATAATTTTTTAAAATAATGTGATAGCAATCCAGTTGCTTGACCATCATCTCTTCTTCATTATGGGCTTTGGGGTGCCTATTCTAACATTCTTTGCACACTGTTAACTTCAGACATGAGAGGGAACCTGGAACTATGTCCATAGGTTTTGTAATACTGATCTATCTGACAGACCAAGTAACTGGGTTAGATTAAACAAAAATTGAAGAAATCCTGGCCATTTTCATTTGTCTGTTATTCAGATGTAATGAACTCAGCCTCTGTTACATTTGGAATACAGTGATACCTCGGTACTCGGTGCATACTGAAAAGGATGAGTCCCAAACATGTTACCATGTAACCTTTTTTTTCAGATAGGAAGAATTTTCTGTCTGTTCCTGTTCCTGTGTCAGCAACCTTCCCAGCATGGCTGACTTCCTGTCCACCATCTGTGGCTGTTCCCCTCCTTTTGCAGTGACCTTTCTAGCATGGCTGGCTTCCTATCCGTTCCCCACAGCCGTCCCCCTTTTCCAATAGCACTGCATCGAGTACTAAACAAAGGGCAAATACTGGGACAACATTTTCACATCAAAATGCATCGAGTACCAACATCAGTTTTGAAGCAGTCGAGTACTGAGGTACCACTGTAGTAATTCTGCTGTCTGTGCCTCATCAAAAGGTCAGCTAAAATTACTGTGGCTAAGGCTGATTCCCATAGACCAGGAATTCCTAATCCTTTTGTCATCACACCTCCCCTTAGTGTAATCTTAACATACATACCTCTCTCACAAAATCCAAAAACCCGAATAAGCACAAATGAACAATGAAATCAGGGAGGGAGGGAGGGAGGGAGGGAGGGAGGGAGAGAGAGAGAGAGAGAGAGAGAGAGAGAGAGAGAGAGAGAGAGAGAGAGAGAGAGAGAGAGAGAGAGAGAGAGAGAGAGAGAGAGAGAGACCCCAATGGTCCTAAAGTCGCCCAGACAACTTTCATGCCTAAGGCAGGACTACAACTCACAATCTCCTGGTTTCTAGCCTGATACCTTTAGCACTAGACCAAACTGTCTCTCTTACTGTTTGAATTGTCTGGCATGGACACCAAACTCTTGTTCTTTGTGTGCTGGTTGATCTGCCTAGTGAGCAGAAGCCACACCTGCTCCCTATGTCCTAGCCTATGGTGGGGAAGGGAGCTCGTGCTCTGAAGAACCACCCTGTGTCAGAGCAAGGGCACTTGGCATCAGCAAGTTTACCAGGAGAGCAGATGTTGACAAAGTTGAGCAGCCTAAGTAGTTAACACCAATAGGAGGTTGCAGCTAAATTACCAGACTCCTGGATAGAAGCTACCATATCCCTGATCCCAAAAGAAGGCACAGACCCCAAACAGATCAAAAATTATAGGCCAATCTCGTTACTAAATTCTGATTATAAAATTTTTACTACTATAATGGCAGAAAGATTGAAACTAATATTACAGGAGATAATACACCCAGATCAAAATGGCTTTTTACCTACAAGACAAATTAGAAATAATACGAGAATGGTGTTAAATGTCTTAGAGTATTACGAAGCACATCCGGGAAAACAGGTAGCACTAATTTTTTTAGATGTGCAGAAAGCATTTGATAGTCTCAGTTGGCAATTTATGTTCCAACAGATCGAGGACATGAAATTTGGAGGGAAATTTGAGAATATGATTAAGGCAATATACAAAACCCAAAAGGAGGTTGCAGTTTCACTGCCTTGCTGAACACAAAATTTGTGGCCACATGTAAGGTGGATCAGGGAAAGAAGCCGCCCAATGTTGCTAAACCATGTGTGTTTTCCCACATTCATTTGATTTGCGTGTTCTTTTTTTTTCTCCCCTTCAAATGCTAGGGGTGTATTGCTCACTAAAAGAACTCCAGTCCCCAGCAGTCTTGAATATAAAAGGCAAGTCTTCCCACTAATGAACAGTTTGTCTAGTGTTCTTAACCTTATCAGCAGCTCCTGAAGTGATAAAGGCTTAACTATTATGCACTGAAAGGTGTTGTTAATTCTCAATCTTCATGCAGGGAAAAGAGAGAGAGAGAGGCGCTTTTTTTTTTTTTTGTCACATTGGACTTTACTGTTAAACTTTGCTGGCTGCTTACAGATTATCTTGCCTGTGCCATGGAGCAGACAGTGGAACCCGCTGGTGGATAAGCAGCAGGTGAAGCTTTCTCTAAGTCAGGACAAAAAGATGCCGACTGCTTCGTAGAAAAAGAAGCATTTGAAAATTAATGAGGTAGAACCGTCTCAGGACATTGGGTGGTTCAAGTGTGGGTGATGACGAAGCAGAGGGCTGGAAGAGCACAGAAGAATTCAGAAATGCTAAAGAAATTAAACAGGAGGAAAAAAACAAGATACCACGACACAGGGAAGGGCTTTCTCTCCCTCACCCTGTCTGCCTCCCAAAGTGCTGAGTTTAGGTCGAGCCTTTGTCAGTCTTTTCGAATGAAGAACGTGGAGCTTGGCCGAGCTGTAAGAGAGAGAGAGACAATAAAAAGCTTGATCAGCTAATGCTTAAATATGGCTGAATGTTTGATGAGATGAAGATGTAATTTTGTCTGCATTCCCCGAGGATCTGGATTAAATATGTCTACAGGGCCTAATCAAATAGCACGCCGCTGAACAACAGCCCCAACTGCATTTTTCATTCCACGCATGGCGTTTGCTTTCTCCCTTCACTGCAAACCACCCCCCCAACTTCTGTCCATTACTTATTCACTGGTTTGTCAGCACTGTGCATTATTAGCGCTTGAGAGATAAAACTTTAAGTGTTGCTCCCAATTAGCACAACAGTGACCATGCACCATGCTCTGTGCTTAATGCCTGCTCTCAGAGAGGAGCTGGTTGGAAGGTCTGAGGTGGAGGAGGGAAAAAAAAAAAACGAAACAGCTTAAGCATTCATTTTGAGTGGAGAGACAGCTCCTATTAACATTTAACAGCATTTGTGCAACTTGGTGCGGAGGTTATGATGCAAATGAGGAGGAATTAAAAGTGGCCAGGGGTTTGTCATTGATGGATTGCAGTCTGGCGGTGTTCACACTTCTGCCGTGTCCATCAGAAGCGATTACTGTGTAATTAAACCTTATTTCTCGACTCTTCAGTGCATAATTACTTTGTGAATGTAACCATCATCGGAAAAAAGCTACCAAACCGCTTTAGCATTTAGTCTAGCAGTCATTTCCCCTTGCTTGTGTCAGATATAACCATCAGACGGTGCAAAAAGAACTGTCACTTTTAATAAGAGGCAAAAAATTAAATGAAACAGTATGCTTATTACAGGAAAATTAGGCGTTCAAGTGGTAGAGTCCTTTTCCTGTTATTTGCATAATTTATTCTCTTTTTGTCCCTCGCACCAGAAGCTTCAGGCAATTTTCCCTCCCATTTAAATAGATCGCACATTTAAGGCTACTTAAGGAAAATTATCACTTTGCATATTTTAATTGTTGTGAAGAAAGTGAATAGAAGAGGTCTGCAGCTTGGACTCTGGAGTGGGTCAGACGCTCAACCGTCTGATCCTGCAGCTCCCCACTGTTCCACTAGAGATAACCTGACGGTTCACAGCCATCCACTCGCATTTCATCAGCATGCAAATGGAGCTCCAAGCACTGTAAGAAGTGGGTCTTTGATATTTACAAACTAGCCGCTAATAACCAAAATGTAATTTGTTTGACATAACTTTAGATTCCCTTATCTGCCTGCTTTTTTTTTTAAAAGAGGAAACCTTGATAAGTCCTTTAACATTACAAAATCTGAAGATATCATCCATTCAAACCACAGCTTGCCCTATTAGGTCTGGCAGCATTGTGCTTAGGAAAATTGTATCAGCTACTGTCTTCACTTTCCTTGCAGCCAGCCATCCCTTCCCTTCCCTTCCATTTCAAATTCTTTTGTTTAATTTTTCTCCTCCCACTTCCCCGCTTTAATCAAACGAAATGAAATTCAGATACGATTAAAGTGAGAAACTCTTTCCATTTACCTGCAGACACATATCTCTTATGGCACGCAAAAAAAAAAAAAAAACCTGGGATATTTCAGGCATTAAAAAAGGATATAATACTGCAATTTGCTCCTTCGTGTTTCTGGAAAATAATTGGGTGGGGGGAGAGACAGTCTTATATTACAGAACATTATGAAACTGTAAACAGTCCAAGGATGGCACACATTTGGTTAATTATCAAGCTAATGAAATTGTTAAAAGGAAATCTGATGAAAAATGTGATCATATGTTACACAAATTGCCATTACATTTAATTAGATAGTGGGGAGGGGAAATGCTCCCCAAGGTATCAATTTTTGTTATACATGATTTTTTACATGTTACCAAACCTGGTCAAGTTAGCAAGAACAACAACCACACGCCACCAAAACCTAACCAACAAACTACTTTGCCGCCTGATGCCTTAAAGCATGTCGAGAGGAGAATTTTATTAGTTCAGCATCATTTGGACTAAATTACAAATAATTATGTGCTGCCTTTGACTGGTCTACCTTTGTCTGCAGTTTCTAAACATCGGACTGATTGGACTCTTGATGTGCAGTACTGACGATGTGAGAAACTCAGTGCAACAGTTACATCTTTACCAGCTAAAATGCATCATCCATCAGTTAACTGAAAAGTTACGTAAGAATTATTTTAGTACTTGCTAACTCTTAAGCAGGGGAAGCTGCGTTCCTTTCTTCTCTGATATATTTAAATCTATTTGTCATAGTAGTCTTTAGCAGCAGATAATAGCAATAGCACTTACACTTATATACTGCTTCACAGTGCTTTACAGCCCTCTCTAAGCGGTTTACAGAGTCAGCATATTGTCCCCAACAATCTGGGTCCTCATTTTATCGACTTCGGAAGGATGGATGGCTAAGCCGGTCAGGATTGAACTCCTGGCAGTGGAATGCAGAGTTAGCCTGCAATACTGCCTTCTAACCACTGTGCCACCATGAGTCTAATACACACGGCTTACAAACATTCCTACTATGAAGTCTGTCAGCTTCCTCTATCAATTGCATATTTCATTCTCTCTGCTACTTGTGTTATTTGGCCTTTAAGTTCACAATACCTCCACCAGGTAGACTGAGAGATAGAGACTTGTTCAAGGTGACAAACTGAGATTCATGGAAAGCAGCTGTTTAGATTGGAGTTTCTCACGCCTTGACTCAGGTAACCGTTGGCTTGAGGGAGCTGCATGCAGCTTCCCAAAGTTTGGATCCAATTCCCGGAGACCTCCCACTGTTGTTATCAAAGTGTAATATTTAATAAGGCAGGAGAAAATTATTCAGTCCATAACTGGAGAGTCATATATTATTTACACTGTTAGTTATACTTAATTTGCTTTTAGCCAAAGACCACTGCAATGGAGTAATCACATTACCTGTATTTAATTTTAATTCAATGAAATCAGATTTAGTTTCCATTCTAGCTCCACCTTCTGCTTTTTCAACTGCAGTTCCTGGCACACCAGCCAAAAGCCAAGGGTGGACCCTCAGCCCAGAAAAAGCTGAGTATCCCTAGTGTGTTCACCCTACTTTGAAGCCCGGTATTTCTCTTCTGCTTAACCCTGTATTGGGAGCGGTTCCAGTTTCCATGGGTCACTTGAGAAGAGAGCAAAAGGGTTCAGCCTCCAGAGAAGAGTCATGACCTTATATCAAGTCCGATTCATTATTTCAAACTTGCCATTCTGACAATGGCAAGTGCTGAAACTCAGGCAGAAAGGGTGATCCAGAATGTGTGATCCTTTCTATCTGAGAATGATGGACCATCAACATGTAGTACAGGCTGCAGGCAAAACACCCTTATCATTTTTCCCACTTAGGGATCTCTCTTCAGATTTTAGCTGCAAGTCTTTTCTCTTTGTCTGGCCTGGGGTTTCTTATTGTTATGATTTGATAGTATCATAAGCATTCCATAACTTCTGTTCTAGATTGGCTGTTGTCTTTGGAACCCTTCTCAATTCTCCACCTGTGGGAAACCTGATACATTTTTCTGTTCTCAGCAGAGCAGAGTAGCAGCAGATCAGTATCAAGATGACGAGGGGATGCACAGTCTGAAGCAGTGCGCAAAAGAAGTTGGGGTGCCCTTGTCTGACCTCCTCCTTAGCCTATAGCATGGACAATCAAATAGCAGAACAAGATCCAGGGCACCCATTTATCTTTTACAGACTGCTTACACATGCAAGATTTAAAGGCGATTACTAACATGCATGGGAAAAAAAAACCGGTCTGGGATTGTATCACCATTTCTACCACAACTATCCACATTTTCATGAAATTTAATTGCTTGCCACTGGCCTCTTGCCAGTACTGATATATTCAGAGATATAGGAGTTGATCCAACATAAATATAGCTCCAAGACATCATAATATTATAGCTGTGTTCATACGCATAAAAGAATCTAAAGAAATACAGCACTGATGCTAGCTTTTCCATTAAGAAATATTATGCGATCTACTGTCCAAATATTTCATAAATGCCACTGCTTCCAATGACAGATAAATCGTTGATTGTGAAAATTCATAGACCTATTAAAAGATTTCAGGTAAATGTAACCTAATTCAAACCAGACATTTATGTATTTGTAAAGAACCATTTTTTTCTGGATGGAATGGATGGAAACTAATCAAGGAGAGAAGCAAACTAGAACTAAGGAGAAATTTCCTGGCAATTGGAACAATTAACCAGCAGAACAATTTGCCCCAGAAGTTGTGAATGCTCCAACAGTGGAAGTTTTGAAGAAGAGATTGGACAACCATTTGTCTGAAATGGTATAGGGCTTCCTGCCTGAGCAGGAGATTGGACTAGAACAGTGGTTCTCAACCTTTTTAATGCCGTGACCCCCAACCGGTCGTAAGTCGAGGACTACTCAACCGGTCGTAAGTCGAGGACTACTCAACTGGTGTAGCACCATTTGCAGAATGGGACTTTTGGCGGGCTCAGCAGGGCAGAGACAGCCTGGACAATTCCTATTGGCTTTTGAAAGCTAATAGAATTAGACTCTATTCAAGAGAGTCTCTTCTATTGGCTTTCAAAAGCCAATAGAATAAAAGGGAGTAGCACAGCTAAGGAAAAGGGGAAAAAAATGGCGGACTGCATTGTTTGGCGACCCCCATGAAATGGTCGTTCAACCCCAAATGGGGTCCTGACCCACAGGTTGAGAACCATTGGACTAGAAGACCTCCAAGGTCCCTTCCAACTCTGTTATTCTATTCTATTCTATTCTGTTCTGTTCTGTTCTATTCTATTCTATCCTATCACCTCACACACTTCCAAAAAAACGACCAGAGCCATATCTTGGGGCTTCTTTTCATGATCCGCTAACCATTGCACAAAGATTCTCATGAACCCTCTTCAATTGGCAAAATTTTTCTGTTTTTTTGCCTTTTTTTGTCCTCAACCCACAGCTTTCAAGATTAAACTTACATTTCCCCTCTTCTCTCTATACAATTTTTCTATGGCTATTTGCTAGGGCTACAACATTTCCTCCAGAACATGGCTGATGGTTAGGGTTGGGGACTGGTGCTTTGGAACACGCAGGTCAGTCATTACCCAGGAGTTCCCGTGCACTTTTGAAGGAACACCAGCTTGCCTTTTAGACATGAGTCCAGTTTAGATCTGTAGTTAGGCCTAGAGTTTTCTGGAGAAACTAGCAGTCCTGTGTTGTATAACAGTTCCATGAAACTGGAAAGAGAGCCTGATTCTACTGACAAAGGGGTCCAGATCCCCATACTATGTGGGGCCTGTCCTTCGTGTTCTCCATGAGTTACTCCGTGTTGCTGTCAGCCATGAGGCCATAATTGGCTACTCACTCACCAAGCCATATAGTGATGTCATTCAACAGCATGTTCAATTACATGCCATTCCTGTCATGCCTAGAACATAAACATAGAGCAGGGATACTGGGTGAAACAGTAAAGGAGCCTGCTGATCCTCCTCACAGCTCCTCTGCTGTGCCTGTGACCTGTTTGGAGGCAGGGATTTAGCAGTTTTCCAGAAGAGCACTGGAACCACGAAAGACCACCTCCATCCCTTTGGCCCAGCAATGAAGGAACAGAAAAGACAGCTAAAACCTCTGTCCCAGGCAACCAGTTACACTTGTCCAACTTTCCTCCACCAGAGAGGTGCTGCTGGTGGTTTTGAGTGCCGACAGATGATGGCTGATGGAAAAGGAAATCAGACTGGGAGAATCCACTCTTCACTTTCCCGAATTTGTCTTGTATCAATTCTATAAGAGCAGCCTCCAGGTACCAGCCTCAGCAGTCAGGGTAGAGCCATTTATTTTGGCATCCTTTTCTGATGATTCATGGACTGATGGAATGCATACTAATATAACTGTGAGGATAAGTACATGAATAATTTAAAGGGTACAAAAGCAAACTTCTTCTGATTTTTAAATATTACAAATGGCACAGGGCACACTTTGTTCAGATCTGGTATGTCCCCTCTTGTCAAATATTTGCATTTTTTAATGAAATACACAGTTTTGTTCCTTATTCATAGTTCTTAATATGACATGGAATTTCTAATATTCGTGTTGGTCACTCCGTTATCAATTTCAGATCCCTCATGGTAACCCCCCCAATTTGCTGAGTCAAATTCAATAATAACTAGTCTAGATAATATTTACATCCCATTTATATCACCCATACCCATCAGCTTTAAGGGGGACACCACGCCCCTCCTACTTTCTCTAGATTTTTTTCTTGTAAAATAGCTTCTTTTATAATTTATTACTGCTTCTGTGTAGAATATCTTAGTACATAGCAGGGGACATAACAGTGTATTCTAGATCAGAGCCATGGCAAGGTGGGATGGAAAAAGTCTAAATTCCCTAAATAAATCCCTGAGGAATTGTCACTTGTGAATTGCTGTCCCTCTAAAATTGGAGGAGGAGTCAGTTCTAAAGCAGACAAGTTCATCCTATGATGACTCATCTCTTTGTTAAGGGAGGCCAAGGGTGTGAGATTTTCCAGACATCTTCCGTCTGATATTTTGAATCTACATAGACAATGCTTCTTTGACCATGGTGAACCATCTAGCTTGCCACTTCTGACCCAGATAGCGTTCCAATTGCACTTACCAGCGTATTATATCTAGCAGAAATTTAATCAGTGCTCCAGCCCTGGGCTTGCCTTTCACATTCTCCTGCCTTGCAATCTCGTTCAGTTTTCACTGATGGTAACTGCAAATGGTTTCATTACTGGAGATGAAAAAAATAACGGCGGAACTATAGAATCGAGTACAAACTCTCCTGGCTGGTTCTATAGGAGGAACGGAAAAAACAACAACAAAAACAACAGCAACGAGAGAAACAAGTGACAATAACGATGCAGTGCCAACCTCATTGGAAAACAATAGGAATGGATTTGCATGTTTTATGAAGACCAAAATATTAATTTTGATTGCCCTATTCTTCTCTGATCTAAATCAGGCTTCGGAATGGGAGGCAAAATATAGCTGCCGCCCTCCACCCTCCTTATACTGGTCTTTGATTGTAATAAAGATTTGATTTGAAATAATCACTGTGCTTGTGGTAATTCCTTTCCGTCCCCTATTGAGGATGGGTCCACATCTGTGGCAAAGACATGACATGATGCGTTTGCCAAACAATGTTGCTGCTTTGAAGTAACTTTCAATGGAAATCAAGCTGCAGGGGGATTTTTATCTCCTCTTCTGCATCCCGACAGAGGCTGTGGGGCTGAGGAGGACAAAGGAGGAACACAGTCTACCAGCATTTGACACTCTAACACCAGATTGATACACGTGCACACAATTTTTTGTCTTGATCACCTAATTTTGTTGATCAGGTATGTGAAATAATTACTTATAAAACTAGTATGATGGTACAGTATGTCCCACATATAGTTCCTTCACCAAAATCGGTAAAATGGCCATTTTAATGGCTTAAATTGTCAAATGTTTGATCTCGGATAGGGCGACAGATTTTGTATTTTGTTTTGTTTTTACATTTCCCTTACTACTTTTGTTTTTATTATTATTATTACATATTTGGATTAAAGGAAAAAAAATACAAAAAACAAGTACAGGTTTAAAAGAATATAGAAGTTAATACATTTTTTAAAAAAAGCCCACCCAAATTCAATAAATTATGGTCAAATAGCCAACAAAACTAAAATATCATGATTAAAATTTTCCAGTAGATCATTAAGAACTTACAATAAGACATTGTATACCCATTTTAAAAAATTAAAACATGTTTCTACTAAACCTCAAAGGTATTTGATCAAATGGTTAAAGAAAAGAAGAAAGAGACAATATCAGTGATGAACTCTTACTACTGTTGACTTATCTGCCACCACTTTTTAACATATTTCACCAACATACCCTGCAAATATTATCGTGCAAAGTTTTCTATTATCAACAGAGCACATTCTAACCCCCTCTAAGCATTCTAAGCACATTCACAACCAGTGAAAAAAGGTTGAGATGATGTGCATGTCAACATTAGATCATATAGAGAAATAGTAATCAGTGAAGAAGGAATTCACATTAGCTGAATTTCTAATCTTACTTCAATTGGAACTATAGGATGCTGAATGTACTTCCCATGACAATCCTCAGAAAAGTTGATGATTGTATGAGCATCCTCCATGTAAACTTTCAGCCTTACTAAAGAACGGAGGAAGAAATATACTGTCACTCTTAAATATAATATGGAAGAAGCTCTACGTTAGGTGATCCATAAACAGAAACAGAGATGTGCCAAGGGCAGAGTGCTTGTAGCCGTGCCCCCTTACTTCTTCCCTGTCTTTTGGACAAAAATGGCAGACTTTGAACTCTGTGAACAACTACCAGAAAGCTATATTGATTTATCTTATTTATCTTGTCCGCTGAACTCAAAGTGGAAAATATACTCACAGGATTCCAACCAGTCTCCTGTTCACGCACTGATCAAACTGAAAGCGACTTAGCTTCATCCAAGTTGCTATTGTGCCTTCAAACAATTGCTAAACAACATAGTTTCTCGGTAAGGATGGCAGTTCCTTCATACCTGTCTTGTTTTTAAATTATTGCTTCTAGCAAATGCAAGGAAAAATAAAGTTGCAGCTATTTTGCACCCTGTTTTCCACAGGGTGTGAATGACCCCTAATGAATAAAGAGTTTATTGGTTGCCATTCTTCTCATTACAATTAATTACAGAGCAATTGCAGAGGGTAATATTTCAGCCAAATTTCTCCTTCCAGAAAGTTTACAACTGCCAGCAAAAGTGTAGTAGTCGTCCATCTGTCCAATTCACATAAAGAAACAATAGATTGCCCTCCTTCCCTTGAAAACTATATTTATGGAGTCTCAAAATAACGTGTATATGAACAAGATCTTGATAAATAGTTGTTCTATCAGAGAAAAAGAAAAAATACTGGCAATAATGTTAAACAGTTTCTCTGAAAGCATAGTAAATACAGAAATGTATACAGGATATAACAAAGCCAGTTTTTAAAGGTATATAGGATAGTTCTTATGAAAGACATTAGATACTAAATAATCCATTTTTGAAAGCTCATTATTAACAGATTACATTTTATACCAAAGATAAATTAAATTTCAGGAAGTACATTTCAGAGTTGCTGTATCAAAGTCACATACCTTTACACAAATATATTCAGAAATATGAACCAAGGTGACAATCATGGGCAATGCATAACAATATATTTTTCCTAGTTTAAATATATACTAATATCATTTGTACCATGGACAATATAAAGAAAAATGCTTTATACAGTAACACAAATGAGTCACTCCTTGAAGCAGTATTTCCAGTTACCATCCTTCTGTTTCATTCCAAAATCTAAGTGAAGACGGAATTCACATTAGTTGAATTGACTCATTCTAGCCAAGTATAACCTTGTTGAGGATACATGGAGGACAACAAATTATCACCTGTAACAGGATCAATGGTTGCTACTGGGCTACTGTCCCTACTACAGCCAATGTGATGATATATAGTGAAGTGATGGTGGCGATGATACGGAAAGTAAGTCGTTATTCATACAGCATGCCTTAATTCACATTGTCTTTATGCACCATTCCTTATATATGTACTTCAGGAATAATGTAAAAACAGGGCAGTAATTAGGTAAGTTGCAGAAGCTGGGGCAACAGCATCACTTATAGCTTTGGAACTGGCCTAAAAGTGCCCTATTCTGCTAAGAATATCCAAGGGTTAATTTCCCTTGAAGAAACAGACCAATGAAATTCTTTATTACCTGAATAGAAAATAACCTTTTCTTCTGTTCTGTTGGAACAGCAAGTTGGATATGAGATTCAAAGTCCTTGGAATTTCTTGAATGCCAGTATCTCCTCTAGAAATCTTCATATAAGCACTTGCCCATTAATGACAAAGTAAAATGGCTTTTGGGAAGCAAAATCTGGGCACCTTTAAAATAACAATTGAATGAATAAATTTCGCTCATGCCTTCATTCGACGTTGCAGATAGGTTCTGCCTCAGGATGAAATTGTCTTGGAAAGTGGTAACTATTGCCATTTTTAAACTAGATGACATCACACATTGGACAACAGATTTCTTTCAAGAAGGAAGACTAAAACTGCTGTGGCTACCAGAGAAGAAACTGGTAAATTTAGAGGAAATCTGGGCCAAACTGTTAAGTCCTGGGCAAAAGGAAAAAATTGCAAGGAATTCTGAGCATCGTTTTAACTGTAAACTTGATATTGATGAGTTCTGCATTTTAAATAGTTACATATTCCATTTGGTTTAAAACTATAACATGAACCAAAATATTTTGAAAGCTTTTTAGTTTTGTTCTCAAATTTGATTTAAATTGACTTCCTGAGATATTGAAAGAAGAAATAGATTCTCCTTTGTGAGTTAAAACTGCAAATAATTTGGCACTAGCAAATTGGAATGGCAATTCTGATTTAAACTAGCCAGAATTTTCCAGACTAAGGCCGGAATTGATTCAGAAGCCTGAGACTTGCTTCCTGACGAATTAGCTACTTTCCCCTTCTCAGAAATTAATCCGTTGGTTTTTATTTATTTTCTAAAGTTAGATACCAAGATGTTTATGCTACTGAGATAGGAATTATTTGGATTTGCCCTAGATTTGGTTCTTTTTGATTAACTTTACAAGAAATACCACATATTTTGAGCGCGAATCTAGATTCTCAGCAAGGAAGCTTTTTAGCACTAATGATTACAAATGGAACTTCAGAATGTATTTCAGAATATGAATTGGAGGGTGGCTTTTGATTTTATTGTAAGATATGCAACCCACTCACTGCAGTTTTCAAATGCTCGTCCACAAATACCAAAGCTAAGACAACATATTAGGAAACAGTCAATGCTCCAAGTTCTTTCCTTTGTAAACACTTCAGAACAATATTTCTTTGCCACT
>NW_024097029.1:937500-962500 GCF_016545835.1 Crotalus tigris
GTCTTCAAGGAACTGCAAAATAAAAGATCTGATGCTACTTTATTAATGGAACTTAAAGAACAGATTGTCAGGCATACCAAAAAAAAAAAAAAATCAAATGCATTTCTGCATTAACATCTGTGAATGTTGTGGATTGTCACAGTTCATTTGCTTTTGTAAAAAGATCCACGATTTGCTGACAAGCAACTAGAAAAGTCCATGCATTGATTTGGAGTATTTAACCCATTCAGTATTTTCTTACAAAAGAAAAACAAAATGAAAATGAGAGAGAGAAAAAGAGAGAGAAATGTATTCTTTTCCTATAGTACTGTAATGCAAAGCTAGTGGAGACAAAAGGGGAGGGGGAAAATGATGCAAAAATAAATAATAAAATATAAAATGCTTCATACAAAGTACTTCAAATGTGCCATCTGTGTACAATTACTTCCAAAAAACAAATGTTTATAAAGCAGAATCAACAATAAAACTATTTGATTACAGAACACATGAGCACCTTCACTCTATGGATTCAGTCCTGTGCACATGTCTGCGCATGTCGGTAAACGGTAATGAAACTTCAGACACGTGCAGTTGTGTGCAGGACTGAAGCCCATATTTAAAAGTCCTTTGGGAAGTGCCTCTTTTTTATTTTTATTTTTGGCTTATGTTTAAACCTTACAAAATGCATTGTGTTTCATTTTAGTACGCAGGAAGTGAGAAACTTACAGTCTTAACAGTGTGTGACACATTTCTTTTTACACCACTGAAGATAAAAAATAATCCTTAAGTACTATCATTTGTTTTGAGTTTAAGAGCCAAGTTGGACCGCATGTCAGTTAACAGTAATGGATTGTAGCCAGATTGCCAATGCAAAAAAATAATATCTTGCATCTTATTATGTTTTCTTTCTCCCCAATCAGGGTTCATCCTATTAAAGTGGGATGTTCCTAGAGCAAGCCCCAAAGTGGGACACTGATCAAGATTTGCACAGTGCATGATTTCCTTTAAGTTCCCTTAAGCAATCTTGTGTTACAAGAGTACAATTAAAAGTCCATCAATATGCCAAGTCCCCATGTATTATCTGCCCTGCCACACTTTGCTAATGCATCTTATCGTCCTGATGGGTTAATACTATTCAGTGTAGTGACAGTCTTTCTGAGGTAGACTGTTCAAGTTCAAGGACACGTCTTTCTTACAAAATGCATGACATTCAAAAAAAGACAACAAATAAATACTACATGTACAATATGTAGTAATGAGGTAGAAATGGTTTCAAAGAACAATGTCTGAACACACACCCAATGTGGTGGTGGGAATCTATGGAGACAAACAAAACTACTTGGGACTGCATGTAAACCACAAGAACCATTTGGGGTGAGGAAAAATGTATACAAGCAAAGTTTTGTTTGGGAAGTATCTCCTCCTCTTTGTGTATCATGAGACAACAAGAAGGAATGACTGCAGTCCCAACCTTAGTGGAGAACAGAACTATTTTATAAATATTTAACATTCTACAGGACTGATCCATATACTCTTACAAAATTCGGTTGCAAGGCTGACTGACCCACACTGCCGACATTTTATGTATCATTGAGGCAGGGAGGTGAAATTTTTCTGCTTTCAGTCTAATTGTCTTTGACAACGGCGGTGCCTAGCACTACACTTGTGTTGCCTTTAAAAATAGGAGAAAGTATAGAAGCTTGTTCATTAAAGATGCAGTATTCCTGGTTCACAAAAAAACCCCACATATCTGGCAGGTTCAAAATCAAATGTCAACCAAAGATCTTTGCAAAGGGGAAGGGTCAGTCCATGGACTGACTGGTTCCCCAGGGCAGCAGCTTCTTTGGGTCTAGGATTATTACTAGCTCCATGTTTACCAATGTGCTTTGAGTATAAATCTGCAAATGATTAAGGAAAAGAAAGCTTTCATCCTTTCCTTGAAAGAGAGAACAAAAGCGGCCTCATATTATGTGTGTATGTCCATATAAAGATTATATAAACACGTGCATGCATAATGAAATGGAAGGGTGTTAAGGCTGTGGGAGACCACATGTTGATCTTTATGGTTAGCTATCCTCAGTTATATCCTTGGAATTTCTGATGAAATGAATGGGAGAGATGCACAAGAGACTCTTAGTCTCAGTGGTGTTTTTTTCAAAAGGGAACTGGACTTTGTTTTTCCTGGAAGACATTTTGCTTCTTACCCAAGAAGCTTCATCAGTTCTGGCGGGATGGTGAGAGGAGAGGAAGGAAACGGTCCTTCCATTCCCTCCCACTATCCTGCCAGAACTGATGAAGCTTCTTGGATAAGAAGCAAAATGTCTTCAAGGAAAAACAAAGACAGTCCAGTTGCCTTTTGAAAAAAGCACGTTTGGGACAATCATGACCTGGATGATCGAGAATCTTCATAGACAGGAGACTCTTGGGCAATCACATCAATGTAACTTGTGCACATGGCCTAAGGAAGAAAGTCTAAACCAGGGATCCTCAACCTTGGCCATTTTAAGACTTGTGGACTTCAACTCCCAGAATTCCTCAGCCAGCAAAGCTGGCTGAGGAATTCTGGGAATTGAAGTCCACGAGTCTTAAAGTGGCCAAGGTTGAGGACCCCTGGTCTAAACCATGAGAGGTTAGGTATACGGGGATAGGCTTGTACAGATTAGTTTCTGCAAAATTTACTCAATTCTAGCATGTGTGTGTATATGTGTACTGTATTTCTGAGATTTCACTTTCCAAAAGATTATCTATATTTGTAGATTAGAGTGAAACGTATTGTGGAACTTATAACTGTTCCTCTACTCAAAGTTGCACACATTTTCAGGCAGTAGAAACCTTTTATTTGCAGCTTTTGACATGTAAACATATTACCATCCACCAACATCTGTTGGAATTAATTGGGGTTTTTACACTAGATTATCTCCTTTTGAAAATTGCCTAGCAAAGTATTATGCTAACCCATATAAAATGACCTTGTACTATTTTGCAGAGCATAGCCCCTGGACAGATGAGCTAGCTTTCCCAGATGGTGCTTTGCCTATGTGTTTTACTGGGAGGTTTTATTTTCTCCTTGATGGGTTTGAAATGCACAAGGAAAACCATTTTGCCCATCTATCTACATTTGAATAGAATACAAATTGACTAATACAGAAATATTTTGTTAAAAAAAAAGTAAATAGCCCCAAACTGCCTTCACATTCCATTGATCAGCTCAGTCAGCAAACTTTTCACTACTATCCTTAATGGCCTAAATATTTTGGAGGGAAGCATGCTAGAAGTGAGGATTTATTTATAAATATATTTTAAAAAGTCATCGTGCCATGATTTCAGTTGGCAGTGATAATTTGGTTGGCAGAAACCAGTCTCCTGCTTTTTCTTTTGCTATTATAATTATTCTTGTCATCAGAAAAAAAAACTGAGGGGGGGGGGAAAGGAGAGAGAGAGAGAGAGAATGAAGTTTCACCTAATGAAAAATTGACTCAAGTAGAAAGGGAAAGATCTGATATATATTTATCTCCAATTATTCCTAGAATTTTCCAACAAACCATGAAACCAAGCTATATGTCCTGAAGTGAAGGGAGAATGGAGCCAATGGAAGTTTAGCCATCATAAAGATGTAATGGTGGAAAAGGTATTAACGATTAATGCTCTTTCTTATATTCAAAGTGTAGAATAGGGGTCTTCAAACTTGGCCCTTTTATGACTTGTGGACTTCAACTCCCAGAATTCCTCAGCCAGGCATGCTGGCTGAGGAATTCTGGGAGTTAAAGTCCACAAGTCGTAAAAGTGCCAAGTTTGAAGACCCCTGGTGTAGAAGATCTGCCTCATGTGAAATCTGGCCATACAACCTCATCATTTTATGCTCTACTCAGGCAAAATCCTGAGTCCCAATCAAACGAAAAACACAGCTGAATCATTTTACCTCTTCAGAATGCTAGTATGTTTTGGCCATATCACACTCCCTCTCAAAAGCTAATCTTCTCATTTGTGGAACATTCAAATAGCCTGGAAAGGAAATTCTTAGAAAGAGTTTTGATTGCAATGAAATGTACATGGTCACAATTCTATATAGGCCTAAATGTAGCAGCAGAAGGAACAAATGGCCTTATTTATCTAAAAAATGCAAAAAAAAGAAGCAATGCCCAAAAAAAGGATTATATTCATAGCTCAGGGTTGAACTAAATGGTTCTGAGTGAACCAGGCAAAGTCTGAGTGATTCTATTTACCAGGGAATCTCCATTGGCAGAGAGCGAAGAGTGGATTAAAGCTTGCCTCAATTTTGTACAAGGGCAGTACAGTAAACAAAACTATTATTTTTGTATCAGGTAAAATATTACACCTTACTATTTGTAGCTAATTATCAATTGGGAGAAAATGTCCTGATATTTTCAGCCATGAATCCGCAATATAAGATTCAAAGGTTTTGGGAGAGGACAAACTCTTTGAAGTTTCTTAACCTCACAATTAAGTCTTTTATTTATAAAGCTCACTGGAAGAATACAGTAATTTGTTTTCCCCAAATATACAGAGTAAAATGTGAGCTAAACCGAGCACCTGCCGATTCCAAAGCTAACTGAAGTGTTACTGGGATTATACTGTAGCTATATACATGAACTGAATGTATTTGGTGTCACCTTAAAATTAGATAACGTTAGTTTTAAAGGATGTATAGACAGAGGTGATACAATTGTAAATTTAGTTTTTCAAAACATGTCTGAACCTTTCAAATAGACGGCAGTACAATAGCATAATGTGATATCTAAAAGTCAGAAGATTCGTCAGCAATATGCATCAGAAAGCCATCTGCAAGATCAATATGAATCTGGGGAAGGGAATTGTGGTTCTTCCCAAATGGAAAAGATATAATGGAAGAAATAGATGGGGAAGAAAAACAGAAAAAGAAAGACCTTTGCTAACTGAAAATGCAAAGCATTTATTAAGACTTATTTTACTATATCCTTAGTGAAAGGCACTGTTTTACTGTTTAATGAACTCCTCTGCCTTTTAGAAACAACCCATAAGTTTAGAATGAACAAAAGGACTTTTAGGATGTGCATTTTGGTTTATTTGCTCAATTTTTAGCAATGAAAATTAACATTTTAGCAGAGGAAACACCAAGTGTAATAATTGGGCAGTAGCTTTAAAGACAAAATAAGTAGGTGACTAATTGGTCTTTTTCTCATTAGAGCTCTTCAGTGCATTTATTTCATGGATTTGAAGGTACCTTATTTAAAAGTAACATTAAATGCCAATGATTTGTAATTGTTCTGCTGCTGTTTCTTTAAAGTAAACAAAAGATTACATTAAAAAAACAGAGAGGGAAAAGAGAAAGGGGGGGAGAGAGGCTGCTCTCTGCTCGTGTGGCTGGGAAGGTTTGAATTGCTCTACTGTTCAGCGACATTACAGCATCAGTCAGCTGTCATGAAAGGAATTGCTCATAAAAGCATTAAAGAATAAAAAAGGGAGACAATGTGGAGCAGGGGCACAAATAGAATAAAATGCCACATATCCCACCTAGCTTCTCTTTCCTGAAGGAAAACAGTCACCATTTGCCATAGGTGGCCAAAGGGAGAAGAGGCAGAATGATTCCCTTCCAGATCCTCTATTTTTGACTGCAATTCTTCAGACACTTACTTGGGAGAAAACCTCACCAAACACAAAGCTGGTTGTTTTCAAAGAACCCTACTTAGGATTATGTGTTAATAGGGCCTTCAACAGCTCTGCATGCTAGTGGTAATCTGGCTTGTCCTATTCTTTATGTGCCTCTCTAAAGATAAATAAAACAAAATCTGAGGAAGAAATAAAATGATGGGCATTTTCCAGCCAGGCAAATTTCTAATGACTGTGGAATGATCACATTAAAAATAAAACAAACAAAGCCATCAAGGAAACAGAAGAGGCAACAACACACATAAAAACAAAGGGATAACTTTTCATTTGGTGGTGAAAATGCAAAGCAAAGAGGAAGAGAGATGCCATTTGAGGGTTCAATTTTGTCTTGTTTGGTCGCTCTCTGCTGTGTTGCTGTAAACAGCTCTGCAGTCCCTAAGCCAGTGGTAGGATTCAAATATGTGAACAACCGGTTCTCTGTGTGGATGTCGCTTCCGGAAGTCCATTCTGGGCCTGGGCAACAAAAAATTAGCTACCGGTTCTGCCAAACTGGTGTGAACTGGATGAATCCCATCACTGCCCTAAGCTCTCTGTGACCTACAAGTATTCTATGCTACTGATGCATTGGGAGAATCAAGATGCTACAACCTTGGCTGAGATACAAAAGTTGTATCTTGTGGTCTAAGGTAATTTGCCTCTCAGAGTCCTAATCAGATCTTGTCTCTGACTATCCCAGATGATTTGACAATTCAACAGAGGGACTTTTTTTATTGTCTGTGTGCTCTCTACTAACTTGTCACAAAATTTGTCTAGGACTAAGGACTTCCACACATGACTGCCATGAAAATTGCCTTGCTCCAATTTGATCCCCAATATTGGTTAAAAAGAAAGAAAGAAAAACTGGGGTACTTCTGCTGTATTTTCAAAGTTTTAAAGATTATCTTTTTTAGCACGCTTCAGCTTGCTCCTTAATACATTCAAAATATTTCTCCTTGTCATTTTTTCCCAACCATTGAGGTAAACATACATATTTAAGATAAAGTAACATTGAAGCCTAGCCTATTAAATCTCAGCAGTACATAGTGCTTTCAACACATTCCTTTGAGGTACTGTACAAATCACAATCACTTTCCTGAGTTTTTTTTCTTTTTTTTTTCTTTTTTTGCAGACAGAACAATAAACAAAACAAACCGCAGAAATTAAAGTCCAGATTACCATTACCCTGTTTTACCTGTTCTTAGTTTAATACTGCAGAACAGAACAGGATTGAGGAATACAGTTGCTTTTAGACTAGCCAAAAGAGGGGAAGAAAAAAAAAAAAGCAAAAGTAAACCAAAGTCACACCTGGTTCTCTGTCACAACACAACTGTTCATGTCTTTAGTCCCATAACATTTTGAAGTTAAAGCTCTTTATATTAGCACATGCCACCAATGTAATTGTGAGGCAAAAAATAAAGGGGAAAAAAATAAAAGTACCACGTTAGGCACTTGACAGCAACTAAACCCAAAAAACAGCCGAATGAATCAACACACGGGGTTCATGTCCTTCTAAAAAAAAATCAACCCTCCATGGTGAGAGTGTGTTGTCTAGTCTGAATGGAATGGAACGGAACATCAACAGACTCCTCCTCTCATCTGTGGCTTCGCAGATCAATAGCTCTCCTCGGATGTACTATTCCTTCATGCCTAAACCTGGCTGTTTTTAGATGCAACGTGATTATCTCCCCACCCCCACCCCCAGTACCCTTCCACAACTTCAACACGACTGAAAAAGGGGTTCCATGTCCTATGTAACAGGTTTGTGTGTGTACATGTGTGTGTGTATGTGTGCACGCACCAACATTCATTACATTTTTTGTGTGTGTGTGTGTTTTGTTTCACTTTTCTTTTTTTTTTAAAAAAGCGAGAGACGACTTGTCACTGACTGCAACCAAACATTTTGTTCCATTCAACGTATGTATCGAGCTCCTTTGGAGAGATGCTAGGCTGTATTTTGCAAAAAGCCTTGTCGAAGTCTTGGTACGTGACAGGCCTCAACTGACTGGGCATAAGGGCTGAAAGGTCTGTGGCTGGCATGGCATGGAGAGGGCCCACTATGGCTTCCTGACACAAATGAGCCACATCGAGTCCAGAAAAGCCTTCTGTACGCTGGACTAGCAGTGCAACCTCCTTATCGCTGAGGCAGTAATTGTGCTGTGAAAGCAGCTGTACTATTATCTGGTGCCTGGCTGTGCTGTCAGGAAGTGGGATTAAAAGTCGTTTCATGAAGTACCTTCGAAGAGATTCGTCTATTTCTTCCGGTTTACTGGTGGCACAGATGACTACTATTTGGTCCTCAGCAGAAGTGAGCACGGTGTCCAGCTGCATAAGGAACTCGGTTCTCATCCGACAGACTGGACTGTGCTCTTCACTCACTTGGGATGAAAGGAGCATATCAATGTCACTAACAAAAATCACCGAGGGCTGTCGACACCTTGCCACCAGGAAGGAAGAGTGAACAATTTTTTCTCCTTCTCCTAACCACTTTGTGGCAAGAACAGAACCTGTGAGTTTGAAAAATGTGGCACCTAGTTGGGTAGCTATACATCTCCCCAGTAATGTTTTGCCTGTGCCCCGAGGTCCAAATAAGAGGATGCTCCGAGGTAGAGCAGTCAGCCCATTAAATGCATCTGACCTCAAGACTGGCCATAAAACCTCCTCTTTAATGACAGCCTTCACCAAATCTAGTCCAGCAATGTCATTCCAGTCCACCGGTGGTCCTTGGTTGATAATCTCATTGGTCACAAGGTCCATGAGGTGCGCATCAGTGTTTTTCAGTTGCTCGTCCACAGAGTGGTTGGATGAGGTAGCTGCACGAAGTCCTGGGCCTTGCATTGGATGAGGAAGAAGCTGCCTATGTTCTTCGCTGTGTTCGTTCATGACGGGAGAGCTGTACTTCCCAAAGGGCTCACTTGCTCTGGAGCCAAGGGAATTCTTAGCAGAACTATAGGAAGGGGGCGTCAGAGCCCGACCGGACTGGTTAAATTTCCTTTGCTGCTCGGAAGCCATGATTTGTTTGGTTGGCTTAAAGCCCAAGGAGGAGGATTCAGAGCTTCGGTCAAAGCCATTCCCTCTGCTGGCATTGGAAATGCTGTTGTCAGGCATCCTGTACATGGGGCTTTGTGTAGATCTCTGTTGGCCATAGTTGTAATTTCCATAGCTGGAGTCCATTTCTCCTTGCCCTGCCATATAGAAAGCTTTTCTCTTGAGAGAAGTTGCTGAGCTGTTGGTCAGGGCCGACGGCGCAATGGGCGTTAACCCATGACTCTGGTAGGTGTACCCAGGTACTGTGGTGGGGGGAAGAGGAGTTGGGGCAGGGATACCTGAAGGCAGATAGGCTGAAGGAGGTGGTGCTCCACCAGGGCTATAGCCAGGCCCAACAGCACTTTGAGGGGGATAACTTGCTGGTGGGTAGCTATAACTGGAAAGGTTGGATGTCCCATTGTAGCCTGGCACTAGGGCTGGTGGTGGCGGTGGCGGAGGGGGTGGCTGTAAAAGCCCAGAGCTATGCAAAGGAGAGGGATGAGGTGAAGGAAGTGCAGGTGCTGGCTGGCCACTGTAACTTGTATGCAGGTACGATCCGTTATATCCTGCGGCATATTCCTGAGATGGGAGCCCTGAATGCAGACTAGGGACTGAATGACTTCCACATGTACTACTTGAGTAACTAGGTTCTGTCAGGTTACTAGCCACCCCAGGTGAGCTCCCTATACTGGCAGAGACATCTGCCGGAGGGAGGGCAGTACTTACTCCAGCTTTGCTGGCGACAATAACATCTGGGACACAGTTCATAGGATAAACACTCTCAGAGTTCAAAGAAGGCTGCCACGGCTCACTTTCGCTTTTGCGACCATTCACCAGCCCTGATGGAGGCTCCACATAATTACCCAGGATGGGACGTTCGGCTGGCCCTTCCAAAATGCCGGAATACTTTTCTGCATATTTCTTTAGCAGATTTGAGGCTGTGAGAGCAGAGATGTCGTCGTTAGCC
This sequence comes from Crotalus tigris, assembly GCF_016545835.1. Classification (NCBI taxonomy): domain Eukaryota; kingdom Metazoa; phylum Chordata; class Lepidosauria; order Squamata; family Viperidae; genus Crotalus; species Crotalus tigris. The sequence goes on from NW_024097029.1 coordinate 947,117, forward strand.
CAGGCATACTGATAGGTGCGTTGAAGATGTCCACGATAAGCTTCTACCTTGTGGGCGGGAGAGCGGGTGGTTGAAGTGATGTCAAAGTGCTGCTCTGGCCACTGGGCATGTTCTGGCGTCCACTGCATCTTCAAGCCTAAGGGTTTGGGAGGGAGGAAAAGCAAAATTAGCAATTAGATTTAAAAAAAAGACAAAAGTGCAGTGATATCTGAGGGTATCAACTTGATTTCTTCATTTATATGCAGAATTGTAAGGTTCAAATCAACAGATGACATGCAAATTATCTGTAAAAGAATAGTAAAAAAATACTGCCAGTGATTCATTTTCTTGGGGGGGGGGGAAGGATACACCTACCCTTCTAATGTGTTTTGCTAACTTGGAAAGAGGAGAGAGAGTCAAAGAAAAACATTTTATCCAGCCGGATTTGTTTTAAAGGGTCACGCATGGACTTTCTTCGTATCCCAAGCATGGATCTGCTATTAGACAATCTGTTCTTCGACACCTGAAGCGTACCATCTTCCCTCATTGCACTTTTAAATTTTGATAGAGGAGGAAAAAAAACAACCTTCCGTAAGCTACAGCTGACAAATCACATCTAGGATACCTTTCTCATTTGGTACTGAACACCTAGTTAGCACAGTATAATGCACCCTGTGCAGAACCATATGACACAGACATAGCAGGTCACTCCATAATCCAACTCTCATCTAAAGTGGTCCACGACAGTTTCAAATCTGCTTCGTGGAGTGCAGCAAAGCAATCTCCCAGGCAGCGCTCCATTGCTTTCATCACACAAAGCCTACAACTTGGTATGAATTACAACAGGCTGCTCTCTGCGTCAGAGTTCTGTTGTTGAGGCGCTGGAAGGAAGCGGGGGGGGGGGGGAGTGTGAGGTGGGGGGGATAAAAAGCAAAGACCAGCAACACTTGTCTATCTTCTTTCTCCTCCCATTCTCTTCCAATTTCCCCCAAACCAACAGGGAATGGGGGGGGGAGAGAAAAGAGAAGTAGATGTAAGTCAGTTACTAACAGTTTGAAGGGGGGGGGGGGGCAATGGAACAAATGCTGGCTACCAGAAGAGAATCAACACTTGCTCTGGCAAAATGAGCTTGCCAAAACAGAGAAGAGATTATCTTAATTTGGATTTAGTTTAGTCCTGTACCAGACAAGGCAGGTAGAGTTCATCAGAAAAAAATCCTTTAAAATCCTTCATATCCCCCCCCCCCCGGTGTATTCATATTCTTTTGAAAGCAGGCATCAGAATTTCATTTAATGTGTGCCATTTCACAGAAAAAGTGGCAATAAAGTTTATCTTACCTTATCATCTCATCTTATCATATCACCTTAGACCAGTGGTTCTCAACCTTTTTAATGCCGTGACCCCCCAACCGGTTGTAAGTCGAGGACTACTCAACTGGTACAGCACCGTTTGCAGAATGGGACTTTTGGCGGGCTCAGCAGGGCAGAGCAGCCTGGACAATTCCTATTGGCTTTTGAAAGACAATAGAATTAGACTCTATTCAAGAGAGTCTATTCTATTGGCTTTCAAAAGCCAATAGAATAAAAGAGAGTAGCACAGCTAAGGAAAAGGGGGGAAAATGGCGGACTGCGTTGTTTGGCGACCCCCATGAAATGGTCATTCGACCCCAAATGGGGTCCCGACCCACAGGTTGAGAACCACTGCCTTAGACTGTTCTGCCTAGTAGGCAGCACTAAAATAACCTTCTTTCCTTTTCTTCCTCCCTTTCCTTTCCTTTCCTTTCCTTTCCTTTCCTTTCCTTTCCTTTCCTTTCCTTCTTCCCCTATTTGCTGTTATTTGGAACAGATGCTCAGATAAAAAGCCTCGTGATACATCAAACATGGATGACAGAGTTTCTCTGATAAATTACTACTATCTTTTACTTAACAGTCTGTACTCTTCCTATTTTGCGCTTCTTCATTTAGCTCTTCTTTGCCTGACTCCAGCATCTTGGCGTGACTGTCTTAGCCCTGCTGAGCTAGACGGAACACAACATACAGTTTGGCAACAGAGTGGCATGTTTATTCCCTGCTGAATCCCTATTCCTTGTTTGCACATCCGCTGTACCAGACACAGGAAGTTAATTAGCAGCATGATGCTGTGCTAATTGTGTTAATTTACAAGGTTTTAGTCAAAAAGAATCATGCCAGGGCTGGCACTGCTGTCAGGCTTCCGGCTTAATGATTAAGAAATACTGAAAACAAGGTGGGAAGAATTGCAGTAATTACACAAATAATTAATAGAGCAACGGGATTAATTTGTAAATAAATTTTATTGCAATAGCGCTGATATGAATTTGGATTATTTTAACTGGAGGCTGTTGACAAGATTCACATAGGTATCCTTTCTCACTTAGTCCAAGAATTTAATAACATAACTTAGACCCAGTACAGAAAGTTTTACACTGTATGAGATTATGAAGCCTGAATCCTCAGCTTAGTTTAAAAAGATGGGACTCAATGCAATAAGTTTATCGGGTTTGTGAAAGCTATATTTTCACAATTTTAATTAAACATAATTTATAGAAGCATCTAATTTCATTAAGAAATTGTTGGCAGTTTCTTCACAATATTTCACATTAAATTGGAAAGAGCAAGAAAAAAATCACAAGCAGGGTATTTATTAAATAGAAAAAAAGATAGAAAAGAGACATGCATTAACCTCATAGTTCTTTTTAACAAGTTCTTTCATGCTTACATCTTTGGAGTTTTAAGTTTTCGGAAATTATAAAAGACAAAAGGCAGAAAATTCAAGCTTCTAGAATAAAGTTTCTCTTCATTGATAAAAATAAGCATCATATACAAAATTTGGAAAGAGATTTATTCAACTGCAACCTTGCTCTCTAAACCACTGGAATGTAAAATTTCCCTGAAAAAGTATTTTCCCCATTTTGAATTTTCATATAAGTCCTATTATTTTATAAAAGGAATCTAAGTGACCAAAGTTTGGTACTTTTTCCATTTATTTCAGAAACAAAGTCATCCTGCAGTTTGAAAAAGTACAGTAATTCCCTACTTTGATTCAGCCAACAGGCTATGCCTTTTTTTTTTTTTGTTTACATCTCTGCAAATAATCCTGCAACTGTTATTAGTCTCTCACATCTTGTGTAAGAGTTTTGCTTCACTGCTCCATGACTAATTCAGTAATACTTGGTTTTCCAGCAGGAACTGCTTGTTTCAGGTTTTCCCACAGGGATTTGGGTCTGACTCTTACTTGACCATTCCAACATCCTGAATTTGTTCATCGTGCATTCTCCTTAGACTAGCCTGTACGACTGGGATCATTGTCTTGCTACATGATGTGCGCTTCAGCTGATGGGTAGGTTGTAGAGCTTGATATTTTCCTGTAGAATTTCCTAGTAGAAAGTAGATATCATGGTTCTGTCATCCAGGCCCTAAATCAGCAGAGTGTGTCCAAATCATGGAACTACTTGAAAGCTGGCATAACATTCTGACTGACTGGTTTCCAGGAAACACAATGATACCCATTTAGCCCACAACGTACCACTCTTGCTTCATCGGTCTGATGAAGACTGAAGAGTCATTTAGGAACTTTGGAGCAAACTTGAGATGAGCAATGGTATTTTAATGAACAATGGTTTCTGTAGGAGATGACCAGGCTGAGCCCGAGGGAGGGGTCACACACGTCATACGTCAGTAGTCCCTTGCACCTGCAAGAGATCTAAGTACAGCCCACCTTGAATTCCTTTCTATTTTTAGAATAGAAGGAATTTCCCTTAACAGTCACTTGGTAAAATACTTGCAGAGAACTTAAGCTTGCAATAAATCTTTATACTCATTTGAACTGCCTGAATCTCCTGATTTCCAGGTCGCCTGACATTAATCTAAGGAACCCAAGGTAGGCTGGACTTAGATCTCTTGAGGGCACGAAGGGACTCCTGACTTATGATGCGTTTGACACCTCCCCCTCGGGCTCAGCCTGGTCATCTCCTATATCTTCTGCCTTTTTAATTTTCCTTGAATCCCATTTTTACCCAGCATTTTTGGGTGGTTCAGTCTTGAACATCGACTTAAGCTAAAGCAAAAGTGAAGCAGAACACTATTATTCTGGGGCTTCTAATATTTTCTAGATTATTTTAATCCCATGCAGTTGGAGTTATTTTGTCAGGACAACAACTTTTGGGAAAGTTCTTTGTTATCTTCTCCATCTTTGAATTGGTGGAGCCTCACAACTGTAGAATTGTTTTTATAACTTTTTCTGGATTGAGAGGGAGTTAAAAAAATCTCACATTTTGTGGAATTTATTCAGTTTATAAATTCCTTGAATTTGGAGAATTATTACTTTTTCACACTGGTATACTGCAAATTGATTTTTTGTGTAATAAGTGAAACAATCAGCAAGCTCTTTGTTTAGTTAGATTCTCTACCAGTTGGACCTACAGAAAGCTCTGGTTATATTCAGTGGTAAAGACCTGCAAATATTCAGGAAATGTGAAAGAGGTCAAATGCTTTTTCATCAAACCTTTTGTTATTCCGCAGCTCATTTTTTTAAAAAAAGCCATAGAGGAGCTAATAAATACACCCGCTGTCATGAAACATTTAATGGTTTCTTGCAATGTAGTAAAGATCTGAATGCAAAGAAAAATTATGGAGACAGACTTAAAAATATTACAGTTATATCACTTATTTAGCTTTAAAATTTTCAAACTGTTCCATTCATCACCTTGGAGTAATGTATAACACAGTTATTCCTATATACTGTATTTCAAGTAAAATCTGAATTCACAGCTCAGTCCCTAGATAACAAGTGTGGGTTAATGTCGCATCTGTAAGGAGTGCCCCTGTGTTTGTGGACGCTTATCCTGATGTTTATCTGCCACCTGTTCCCTACCTGATTTTTTTTTAACATTAAAACATTATGTAAAAATACTTTATTTGAAGAATGCCTCTTAGGATACCACTTATAAATCTGACAGGTGGCTGAAGTTGTGCTTTGTGCCTGCCTATCCAAAACAAGACCACATTAAGTAAAGAAAGGGAGGATGGCCAACATTCTGATATGCCAATGCTTTGTCACTAGCCATGTTCCCCCTAAGGCCTGTTCTGTGTATAGGCAAGGCCCATAGCAGCCATTTGTAGTGACACTTGTAATATACTTTCAAATTTTCAAGTGTGCCCACTAGGGCAAAAAACTTGGGGATCTCTGAAATGTCTTCTAACAGAAAAACTATGAGCATACATAAGTTGGGTGTTTGTGTGTGCAGATGCATGCTGTCTATAGCTATCTTGCATTCTTGCAGGATTGACAAGACTCAGTCTGTTGTGCTCTTTGTGCCACCATATAAATGGTGCTATTTTCAGCCTGCAGTCTCTGATCACTCTGCTTCCTGTTATATAGGGCAGAAGATACTCTCCCTTCCTCTGTCTTAGGGTGTGTGAACCACATGCTAAACTCCCAGTCTTCTACCGCTGTATTCCCTGCATAAAGAGTAGGGTAATTCAATAGGTTTTTAAAAATATTTTAATAGGGTAAGAATTAGAAGCACTTAGTAGCATTACCCTCACTTCATGGAAGTCTGTGGTAACAATTATAGTCATGTTAATAGAGCTTGATTTTATCTGATATTCTTTTACACACAGGAAAATACAAAATGAACGAAGATTATTGGGTATAAATGAGGGGGGGAAAGTGGCAAGCAAACATTAATTTAATGGCTAACTTGGTGTAAAACAGTCTTTCTTTCTCTGTTTCACACACACACCTACACAAACGCACAAATTATAATGCTAAAATATGTATTATAAAGTATCTATTTTCTTAAATCTGATCCTGGAAAAACAAATCAGGTATCCACTTTCTGGCATAAATGTTCACATGCATCAAAACTATTTATTTGGCATAATTACTAGTTAGCCCATTGGTTTCAGATTGCTATCCGAGCTGTGGATCTGCTCTCCGCACAATAATTGAAAGTTTATTTATTGAAGGCACGCTGAGTACCAGTACATTTAACAAAGGTTGTAAAAGGCAGCATTTCAGAATTTATAATATGAATTTAAGGGAGAGGGCCTGTTCTCCTAAACTAAAGTGTAAACTTTTGCTCTACTAGCTGTACTAATTAGTCGTATTTGAAAGTTAATGTTTAATTACAAAATCATTATCTATTTTAAGTGGTTTTATTCCAGCATACGCAGCTGCACCAAGGCTGGCAGATCAAAGATTAAAAAAAAGGAATATTGTGGGATAAAGCTGTCATGGTTTGAAAAAAATTGGCAAGCTGCATGATTATTTTAAAGTAAGCGGTAATAGTAACTGCTCTGCTCTCACGTAATCTGTACTGAAACAGAGATCAGTGCAACTAAATTTATATCAGTAAATTAATAATTGACATCTGACATGGGTAGTTTTATTAGTATACCTCTATTTGTGATAAAAGATAAAAACAAAAAACGATACTAAAGACATAAAATTGGGAAATATCCTCTCTAAGAATGAAGACATGCAAGAGTTCAGTTTTGAACACAGACAGTCCTAAATTCCTTTACAGACGATATCATTAGCATATGTAAATGGTTCTACAAAAAAGCTTTCTTGTACAAATGAGGGTCCATTTTTATATTTTTGTTGTTGTGCAAATTAAAATAATCAGAATTGCTTCAAATCAGGGTTTCTTTCCTTTTCTTTTTTTTTTACCATTTCATTATCCATAATTTAAAAGGGAAAAAATGTCATTTCAGAATATTTTACGGAATTTGCACAAATACCATATTCAGAGATATGCCAGAAACTTCATACATGTTCCCTGTCCACTGCTTTAAATTACCTCTAAAGAAGATACGGCTAAAGAAGATACGTTTTAGAGTTATAGGACATCTGGGTCTCTGTTAGGCAAACGCAGATGGACAGTATCTAACACGAAAATAATCGAAACTGAGAGGGGGGAGGGGGAGGGAGGGAGGGAGAGACGGGGAGAGAGGGGGGGGACATAGTTTTTGTTTTCTTTTGTTTTAAATGGTTAGTAGAAATTAGTATAATTGTTGAGTTACTTTTGTAACCATCTATGCTATTTCTCGGTGCTTTTATTCCAACTCGTGCGATCAAAGGGATTAATTACTTTTCAGATTAACAATTAAGCCAACTATATTAAGATTGGCCACTCCAGTAGCAAAAGAAAACAAAACAAAACAAAAAGACTTGCTTTCCCGTAGAAAGAAGAAAATGGAAAAAGCATACAAAAGCCTAGAAAAGAGTTGAAAAATCTTGAACCCTTTCATGCTGAAGGCATACTTCTTTCTTCTTCTTCTCCTCACGAACATTAGTTCATACGAATCGAGGCAAAAAGAAACAATTGTCTCCCCATCTGTGTTAATTTTATGTCCTTGCCATTGTACCGTCAAAGAATTCAACATAACGTTCTGTTCATTTTAGGCTGCAAATAAGAGCTGTGCTAAATAGGGCTGGTCTACTGAATTAAAGGGCAAAGAGCTAAAGCTATAAGTGAGACATGCATCCGATTATCCATTAGAAGCGGGCTGATGGCAGCTTTGCCTGTGCATATTCTTTGCCAAAGCCACTGGCCTTGTCCCTTGTTCCCCACCCATATGTACAAGTGCTCATTTCCAGTAATGCCCTTAAACAAAAATCAGTAATTGGAAATTTCACATCTATTCACTTATCCGTCGTATGCAAAAGCAACATCTTTGTAATTATCTGTTTTCTTCTTCCTTTTTGAGATGTAAAATTACCTCCCCCCCTCGAAAAAGTTACCTTCATACTTTATTTACTTGGATTTTTTTTCATTTTTTTTAAAATAGAAAAGAAGCAGAGAAATAGAAGCAACCACCCAGTAAGGATACTACTGGCCCAAAGACGCTTGATGCAGTAGGGACCTTCACTCCTACGATTGACCATATTTACTGTACCTTCTTTCCATGAAGTCAATCAAGCCCGTGGATACAGAGAGGTAAAGACAGCAGTGCAAACCATTAGATTTAAGTTAATGTAAAAAACAGAAAATAATTTGATTACCTATACAATTGGGAGTCAGTCAATTCACAATCATTTTAATTTTGTATTAACTCCGCGTGAAATATGAATAGGGACCTTTTTATATGTCCCCCCCTTGCTACCATAGATTAAAAGGAAAAAGAAGTGTGATAACAAAAAATAAAAAAAGAATAAAAAAACGAGGGCCACATGAAGCTGGAACTACCAAACTCTAAATCCACTGCTTTTCAAAAATATCTTAAATCAGCCTCAGCCTCAACCTTAAATTTATATTTACTAAAACAGCATAGTACATTGATTATTGCAACAGCAGAGCCTTTGTTCTATTAGGCAATTCTATTTTCCCAGTTTTTCAAGTGCTAGGAGCCAAACATTTAGAACATGGACTATAATAATTAGTTTGAAGTGACTGAATACAGACACCTGATATCACATCAGAGGCGAAACATCCATCAACTCGGATGAGATCCCAGTGCTCAAAGATGTCAAGTGCTCTCAAGTGTTTGGCTTCATTGAGCTGAAGATGCTCAATATCTTTAAGAATCAGATGCTTAATAGGGACCATTTTGATTTGCAGTTCTGCAGTTTTAAAAAGACAGACTTACATAAGCCATTTCTGCATACATTTTATAGCTATATAGATGTATATAAGAAACTGAAAATACAGGTTCCCATATTCTGAAAGCTTCATTTTAAGAACAATGGATTAGATTTTATTATTTCAAACAGTTAAAATTAACACACATACTGCCTGCTAGAATAGCACAGTAGATAACAAATGGCATTTGAGCATTACTGGGACCATACCCGCCTCTTTTGGCACCTGCCAGACGAACTTCTATTCCTGATTTTCAAAATAAACTTTTTAAAATAATTCAAGCGCTCTTAAAAGTGTTTCGCTTGCTTGAGCTGAAGATGTCCAAGGACCAAGCCGTAGCCTTATTTTTATGTACATGAATGTATCTCAAATAATTCTTCAGATAAAGAAGTATTTTGAGTAGATGTAGAATAGTATTTTATTTAGAACTATTCCTACAAATTCAGGAAAAGGTAGCTGGAAAAACAGAAAGCATTCCCAGGTAATAAGAATGGGTCTAAGAGAAGAAAGAGAGAGGAATGCCTTCTAATAAGGTGGAGCTTCATGGACGGCCATGTGTATTACAATGGCTCTTTTGTACATGGACAAATAGTATCCTAAGGGTCATTTTCTACTTTCAAAAATCCTTGTGGCCACTGGCCTAAAAGAAACAAGAAGTCAGCTATGCTTTTAGGTTTGTCTTTGGCCAGATATGTGGTCAATAATAATGGCTTAAAATGAACATGAAATGTCAGCATATGGGAAGAATAATGTTATGTTTAAATGGTTAACAACAAGACCAACAATGTTGGTGAAGATGATGATGATGATGCAACTGTTCTGCTCACAGAAGAAATGAAAGAAGGATCAAAAGTAGACAAAGTAGATGTTTAAAAGCCCAAATATTTGACTTTCCGTTTTTCTTATAAGTACTTGATTACAGAGAGAAGCATGGATAATGAGGAAATATTAATACCTTACATTCTCCATTACTAAATAGTGTAACTTAAATATCATGACAACATACTAAGCCTCTGGAAACTTATTAGAGGAACATTTCTAAACCTATAGATACCTAATTTTGATATGGTTACACTATGCAATTATTTTTAAATCACAACTCATGACTCTCAATTATCATCCCAGCAAATTACCCCCATTTCCTCCCTAGCAAAATTCTCATCATTTGGATACTTCGCTTCTAACATTTATGAAGGCATTTTTGTCTTAACTTATTTAGCAAGAACTGCTGAACTCCCATACTAGCAATAATTGATATCAAAGTGAATGCTTAACATATCAACAAAGGAATGAGGCAACTAATTAAAAAATACATCAATCATGCTACTGTTTTCATTTATTATTAAGGACAAAATCATTTAATAAAATCAGCTTTTTTGATTGAAGTTGATTACAAAAGGACAACTCAATTAGAATTCTCTATAGTGGTACCTCAAGTTCTCAACATCAAGTTCCCATCCAGATTTTTTCCACTCTGAATTTTACAGTGTTTTGTTACCGGTGTTTGTTGCATATAACATTGGGACTATTTCCTGCTCCATTTACCAATAGGTTTAATTTCTTATGAAAAAGTATCAAATGATACGATCCAGCCATATTTATTTCATTTTTGTTCCTGCTATTTTGGGGGGAATATTAAAAAATATGCTTAGTAATATCATACTGAAGTCAACAGGACTCAGAAGAACTTAATTTTGATCAAACATATTAAAAACTCAGATCAACATTAAGGGGCAAAGTATTTTAAAGGTTAATATCAACTGAAGCCAGAACTTTTTCTTTTTGGATTGATGGATATATACGATTACTGTAGCAAGACTATCATATGCACAAAGATGGAACAATTTGGCAATACCCACCATGGAGGAATGGTTGGTAAATATAGACAGAACTCACTGAGATGACAAACTGGTTTAAAGAAAGGACAATATCTACATTTATTAGTGACCTATGGACTTTTGCATAAATATGATTTATGGTTTTGATGATTAGACAGGATAGATTATAGAAAGAAGAGAATTATTATGTAAATTTGGGAGCGGTTAAAATATAACTATAGTTAAAACTGCTGTGAAGAATATTGGAAGCTACTTCTTCATATCTTTCTCTTTTTTCTACTTTTTCAATTTTCTTCTTTTACTGCATTTTTTGCTTTTTGCTTTTTCTTTGTTTCTTTCTTTGTTTTCTCTGTTCTGTTTAATTTATATTAGTTCTTATTATTGCTTTTAATACTATGTATATGAAAAAATTAACAGCAAGTGGAAATAAATAGGATAAGGCCAAAGGTAATTAAAATATGTAACATATGCATTACAGACAAAATATTATTTCAATATTCGTTAAATAAGGCCCACAGTATATAAGAAACAATGTGAAAAATGATTTATGGTGTTCCATAGATAGTTCTATTACATGCCTATGTTTTCAGCCAAAATGGAAATTATATTGAAATTCAATCATTTCCAGAAACTATTTCATTAATCTTGAGTTTTACTACTAATTCTTATTAATGACATTTGACTTCTGCCATGGTAAAGGTCAGTGTTTACTAGTCAATTATGTAAATAGGGATGAAATTTGGTAATGTGCCAGAGACACTTATAGTGCAATTTTGTATATGTCCACTCAGATATAAGTCCTCACTGAATTCTAAAGCTTTCCCACTGATATGTGGCTATGTCACTGCATATTTAGTTGCTTTTGTAGAATTATGTTCACAGATAAAAATGCTTGAGCATTTTCTCTTGCCTAGAAGCCAAAGAACAATACTCAAGCAAAAAAAAAAAAAAGTAGACGTCATATTGGTGCATAAGGGGAAAAAAAATCTCAATCTACTTTCTAGTTTTATTTAACAAATCATGAAACAGAACCACAGAACGGTTATATTATAGAATGCCCATCATTCTGAGGTTTTTCATTTACTTAAAAAAACTTTGCATTTTACGGTTTACAGACTTGTAGAAAAACCTACTGCTTTCCAAAAGTTTTTGTCCTACCCATACAAAGATTAAAGTGGTGGTCTCAATCTTTCCTTCCGCTTTTTGTCTATAAGAAGAGCAGCCTTTGTTGATAAAGATCAACAATCTAATCTGTTCAGCTTCAAGTAGTGTCAATTTTAGTACTTGCTAGAGATGATGCACATGTGAATGCTCTTCATGAATGCAGGAAGTTCCTATATGGTGATCTCATTACTAAAGTCATCTATTTCTTAGGAGGCCAAGTTACTCTCTTTTATTATCATTCCACCAAAGCCTTCTATTTAATGAGGAGAGAGAAAAAAACAGAAACTTCTTGGGCTTTTACCGACAAGCAGATCTGCTGGTAGCAGACTGCTGAATAAGGCAATGTTATTTTCTTAAGTCCTAGGAACCATTAACACTAGGTTAATCAGCAACGTTTTCATTTTTCTGCACTCTGCTGCTTCAAGAACGCTCCCCTCTTTTTTTTTTCAAAAAATAAAATAAAATAAAACACTGCGACAAGCAGATGAATACCAATTGCCTGCTTTTAATCCTGAAGATTCAACATGCAGGAACACACAAAAAAATGTACATTTTATAAGTTCAGTAGGGTTAATTCTAGAGGCCTCTCTGTACTGGTGTGTTCTCTTGAAGTACATGAAGGCAAAGAACAATCTGGAAAGTTTAAAATAAATGGTAGTCAATCACTGAGTAACCCTAACTATCCCTGCACAGATTTAGAGGCCAATATGCCACACACATCTGTAATAAAACCTATGTGTTTTCCTTCCACTTTCCCACTTCCAATGGTCCTACCTAGCCTATCAGGTTATATACTTACTTCATTTGGATTAAAGTATATCATGACTAGTAAACGAAAGGAGAGGATGTACAGTTTATAATCTACTACTTTCATGGGGAAAATTCTTTTTTTTTTTTTTTATAAAGGTTGCTACAAAATGGAAAAGGGCTTTGCAAAATGTTTGGGTTATTTACACATTTTGATATAATTGGTCATTCGCACATTAATTTTTAATGCAATTGTACAAAGCTGTTGCATTTCAGGTTTGGAGAGAAATATTCTATAGCCATGTCTGGGTGACATGGTGCATTAATTCAATGTCCTTCACTCCTAGGACCTGCGTATAATTTAGTTCAGCCTGAAGAAAATAACTTTGATCCAAGAGCTGTGGGGGGAAAGAAAACTACATATGAAATTAGGTTTTCTGGGTTTAGGGTGGTTTCTTATATTCAAGGTGACGTATGAAGACAAACTGCTTCAGCATGCTGCTGATGTAGTATAGGATTAAGAGCATAATGGTTTTAATAGACTAAATACACACATACATACAATTTATTCCCTGGTTACTATCTCTTTCCCACTATTTTACATATTGTACAAAACACACCTCTTTAGAGTTCACACACACACACTTCATGAATAGAAATGTATTTTTGCAGTACGGTATGTACAAAAATGGATGGATTATGAAATATAGCTGTCAGAGTAATAAGTACAGTTAATCACATAGCACTCCCAAAGACAATGCTGCCTAAATTAATCTGATATAGTACTAATTTTTGTTCAATTAAAAGGTCAAGGGGAATCTTGAATTAGTTGTATTTTTTTTATAGACCCAGCCTTCTTTTCTTCCTACAATATATTGTCTCCTCATTATGACAAGAAATGAGTAAACAAATTGACACACTAGAACATCAGGGTAAAATTGGCATTCCCTTTGCTGATATCTTTCAGCTATGCGGTCCATCAACGTGTTTCCTTGCCTGTTCCAACGAAAGGTTTTGAAATAAAATAAGTTTGAGGAAGGAATTCTGAAACTGCTATCACAGTTCATATACATTTTTCCACCCATAAAACACACAAGACAAACAATTATAAACCAGTAAACTGTTAATGAAACTGAAAAACTGAAAAAGCCTTGAGGAAGATAGCCCTTTGTGAAATTTTCTGAAACTTCTAAGGCAGCAGTTCTCAACCTATGGGTCGCAACCCCATTTGGGGTCGAATGACCATTTCACAGGGGTTGCCAAACAACGCAGTCCGCCATTGTTTTCCCCTTTTCCTTAGCTGTGCTAAATCCCTCTTAGCTTTCAGAAGCCAATAGAATATATTCTATTTAAGAAACTATTCTATTGGCATTCGAAAGCCAATAGAATCTATTGGCTTTCGAAAGCCAATAGAATAGACTCTCTTGAATAGAGTCTAATTCTATTGGCTTTCAAAAGCCAATAGGAATTGTCCCGGCTGTCTCTGCCCTGCTGAGCTCACCAAAAGCCCAGTCTGCAAACGGTGCTGCAAGGCGAACTTTCTGGAAAGCTTCCCTCCCTGCTGAGCAACTACTAAAAGTAAATAAAAGAGGGCCAGGGGTGGGAAGTGGGAGGCCGGCGGGTGCAGGGAGGCTTGCTGGCGCGCGTGGGGCCTGGAGGGTGGCTTACCTCCCTTGGGCTGGGCAGCTGGTGGCCCAGCCGGTGGTTGCCCTGCGCCGGTGGTTGCCCTGCGCCGGTGGTTGCCCTGCGCCTCACTGCGGCAAATCTAGAAGGACGTGAGATGGAGAGCAGAGGAGGAGGGGGGAGGTTCGACTTCCACCGAGCCGCCGCCTCCCTATCGCCCTCCACGCCTGCTGGCTCCGTCACCAGACCTCCCAGCTGATGGGTGCAGGAGTTTGGCACTGCGGCGGCCTCCCCTTCACCCTCCGCACCGGCCAAAGCATTGCCTGGTGTTCCAGCTTGTTCGTGGGAAGGGGCCGAGGCCAGCGCGCCTGGCGGGCGTCCCGCGGTTCCCCCGAACACACGCTCGCCGCTTCTGACCATGGCTGCTCAGGAACTGGGGCGCCCCTCGGCCTGGGAGTCAGGCGGGACTGTCCATGGCGGCATTATTGGCAGTCTTGCCCGCTTTGCAAGTGGGCACTGCCTGAAGAGAGCGCTCGACGCAGCAGAAACTCCCATGGGAGGCCCGGCTGCGGGGGGGCGAGGCAGCCGGGGCCGAGGCGGCGCTGGGCGGGAGTCATCCATTGATCTCAGGGCCGGCCGTGGGGAGCCAGTCGGAGGCCGGCCATGGTACTAGGGTCGGAGCTCCGGGCTACTGTCGGGCGGGAAGGGAGACGCGGTGGGCGCAGCAGCTTTTCTGCGGACCCGCCTTCCTCCTCAGCGTCTTTGGGGCCCACGCCGGTGGCTGGCCGGGAACCGCTATGCTTGGGTGAGGAGTCGGCAGCGGTTGGTGCAGCCCGTGGGTGCCGGTGCTGCGCCTGTGGGAAAGCGGGCCTGGCTCCCACCGCGTGGAAAGGGCGAGGCGGCCGTGCCTCTCTGGACCCTGCTCCCGGCCGGCCTCCCCCTCGATCCTGGGGCAGGTGGCCGCAGGAAGGCCCCGTGGAGCATCACCGGCTGCCCTGCGGCCGGCAGGAGGATGCCGGGGCTGCTTCTTCGGCTGGAGCAGTTGCCAGGGCTTACATGGTCCCCTGAAGCCGGCGACCATGCAAGCCCTGGAATCTGCTCCAGCCGAAGAAGCAGGCGGCTGGGAGGCTGCTGCGGCGCCTACCTCCTGCGCCATCAGCTGGTGATCCCCGGACATGCGCTCGTCAGCTGTAACATCAGGCAACGCTTTGGCTGGTGCGGAGGGCGATGGCACTCAGGAGGCTGGAGGGGCGGGCAGGTCCCGGGGGGCGGCTGGGAGAGGGCAAGAGGTGCCGGGATGAGGATGGGGTGCTCCAGGTTGGCAGGTGTGAGAGGGCAGCCGGTGATTCCGAGGCACACACATCCTCCGCGCAGCTTCCGAGACCCCAGATGTGCCACCGCTTGGCTCTCCGCCAAGCTCTCCGCCAG